>NC_069500.1:361577228-361809728 GCF_027579735.1 Bombina bombina | reverse complement strand
TAATAGCAATGCAATAAGTAACTATGAGTAACGGCAAATAAAATCATTGTAACCACCACTTTGAAACATCTTATTCTAATACAATTCAGGCTTGCACATAGGGAAAAAATGCTACTTTTCCATTAGCGATAGTAATTATAACAAAACCACAGCAGAGATCTACTCAATAATCGTGTCAGATACTTACAACTTAGGAAAACAATATCAAATCTCCAAGCCACATAAGATGATATAAAAACTACGGGATATGATATATTTATAGTTAAAGGGACATTAAGCCCAAACATTTTCTTTCATGATTCAGGTAGAGAATACCATTTTTAAAAAGTTTCCAATTGACTTTTATTAAATTTATTTCATTCTCATGTTATTCTTTGTTGAAGAGATACCTAGGTAGGTAGCGTAAACATGCCTTAAGCACTAAGTTACAGGAAATAGTGCTGCCATCTAGTGCTTTTGCTAATGTATAACATTGTTGCAAGGGAAATTTAAAAGTGTGTGAGTGGTGCGCTGGTAGCTAACCCCTGCTCATATACTATTCTGTTCCTAAAAGACAGAAAGAGAAATAAATTACTGGAATACGGGGATGTATACGTGCGCTAAACAGCTACGGGGTATAATGCCAAACAATCACAACTTTCTAAATAGATATATATCATTTAATAGTAAGTTAAAATTGAGTTAAGATAATGAGGCCCATTTATCAAGCTCCATATGGAGCCCGTGTTTCTGGCGAGCCTGCAGACTCGCCAGAAACACCAGTTGTGAAGCAGCAGTCTAAAGACCGCTGCTCCATAACCCTGTCCGCCTGCTCTGATGAGACGGACAGAGATCGCCACAATGCAACCCAATCGGTTGATTGACACACCCCTGCTAGCAGAGTCTGCAGGGGGCGGCGTTGCACCAGCAGCTCACAAGAAATGCTGGTGCAATGCTGAATATGGAGAGCGTATTGCTCTCCGCATTCAGCGATGTCTGTCGGACCTGATCCGCACTGTCGGATCAGGTCCAACAGACATTTGATAAATAGGCCTCATAATGTAAAAAATATTTTAAAATATTTAATAATAGAATCTAATCCTAAAACACATCATAAATAGTTTAGAAATAGCAGTTCAGAAATGTCAGCACAAATATGCGTATAAAAATACACCTAATGTGTACCTAATATGAGTGTATAAATAATGAGAGTGCAGTCGCCTGCTAAGTCGCAGGAACTTATATGTAATCTAAGAGAAAATGCTTGTAAATTATTACCTATAGCAACCACTAAGTCGGTTGTAATAAGTGTGCTTTGCGCAAAAATAGTGGTAGTAGAGAATAAAGTGCTACTGTTGTACAGAAAGTGCAATAATATGTGTCAAATGAAAGTGCAATTTATATTGATAAAGTGCTGATGCTATTATCGTATTGCAACAGTTCACAACAGGCACATCAGTTACATCAATGATACAAACTAATACAGTGTGCACCGAATAATTGTGCTGATCAATTGGGTGATTGAAAGATCAAGTGTCTGTTTAATCCTGCAACAATATATTCAAGAGTTGCAACAAATGTTTCAAGTGTTCCAATCACTAATAAGTTTAAAATCCTTTTTTGGGTAAAATCCTTTTATTTGCCTGTACTTTGCCTGTACTTAGCAAATGTATCCCAAGTTCCACGAGACAATGTCTCTATTAAGGTTTTGTTATAAACACGAACGAGATCTATTTTCCTTTTCCACAACAACACCGTATTAAAAAGATTTCATAGGAAAAAAAACAATACTTCTTATGGTACCTTAATAGAGCGCACGGATGGACTGTACACCTCTTAAGTGCCTGGGTCTACTGCAGGGGAAAAGAAGTCGGTCTCTTACCGTACTTTCGCTGGTGTCTTCACAGTTGCCTTCCGTCGCTTCCTGGTTGGTCCACGTGGTCTCTCCAAGCCTATCCTATGGCTGAGTTCAGAGATATAGTTCCCTGCTTATCCGTAATTTCTACTCTGCGCAGGGTTTTTCTATGACGGATTTCAAGGAAAAGAGTCCCTTTTTTTAATCCAAGCAATCCTTGGTTTTCTTTGGTTTCAGGGTAACAGTGTTTATATTCCTGCTATCATCAACACGTTTGCCGTATTCCACGGCTTTATCAAGATGTTTCTCAGCAGTGACCAATGTCCTTATAAAGCTGTCTCACTTGCAGTGATTGGACTAAAAAAGGGACTCTTTTCCTTGAAATCCGTCATAGAAAAACTCTGCGCAGAGTAGAAATTACGGATAAGCAGGGAACTACATCTCTGAACTCAGCCACAGGATAGGCTTGGAGAGACCACGTAGACCAACCAGGAAGCGATGGACGGCAACTGTGAAGACACCTGTGCCACAGCGAAAGTACGGTGAGAGACCGACTTCTTTTCCCCTGCAGTAGACCCAGGCACTTAAGAGGTATGCAGTCCGTCCATGCGCTCCATTAAGGTACCATAAGAAGTATTGTTTTTTTCCTATGAAATCTTTTTAATACGGTGTTTTTGTGGAAAAGGAAAATAGATCTCTGAATTCGGTTCCAGAGCATTCAGTTTGTTGATGTGTTTATTACAAAACCTTAATAGAGACATTGGCCTCTATTTATCAAGCTGTCTAGTTACCTGCATTCGACTGCCCCAATACACTCGCCTAAGTTCGCCTAACATCGCCGCCGTGGACCTGAATACGTTCGCCAAATTTATCAAGAAAGCTGTCAAAAAGCCACGCACCAAGTACGGTGCGATGAGCAGCGGACTGTTGTTAACTAACAGTCATCGATCTCGCTGCTCTTCAGCTTATTTGCAGCTTTCTTGCTACCCTGTCACTAAGCACCCACACTATACTATACTGTTTTACCCCCTATACCGCCGCTCCCTGAGCTCCCCGCAACTAAATAAACTTATTAACCCCTAAACCGCCGTTCCCGGACCCCGCCGCAATTATAATAAATATATTAACCCCTAAACCGCCACTCCCGGACCCCCCCGCCACCTACATTATACCTATTAACCCCTAATCTGCCGTCCCCTATACCGCCGCCACCTACATAAAGTTATTAACCCCTATCCTGCCAATCCCAGACCCCGCCACAACTAAATAAAATGTTTAACCCCTAAACCGCTGCTCCCGGAGCCCGCCACCACCTACATTATACATATTAACCCCTATCCTGCCCCCCCTACACCGCCACCACTATAATAAAGTTATTAACCCCTGAACCTAAGTCTAACCCTAACACCCCCTAACTTAAATATAATTTAAATACAGATAGATAGATCACCCTATCTTCAGACGTCTTCACCCAGCCGGGCACAAGTGCACCTCCAGAGGGGCAGAAGTCTTCATCCGATCCGGGCAGAAGAGGACCTCCAGACGGGCAGAAGACTTAATTCAGACGGCATCTTCTATCTTCATCCATCCGGAGCGGAGCGGGTCCATCTTCAAGCCATCCGACGCAGAGCATCCTCTTCCATCGACGTCCTAACGAAGAGTGAAGGTTCCTTTAAATGATGTCATCCAAAATGGCGTCCCTTGAATTTCCGATTGGCTGATAGGATTCTATCAGCCAATCGGAATTAAGGTAGGAAAAATCCTATTGGCTGATGCAATCAGCCAATAGGATTGAAGTTCAATCCTATTGGCTGATCCAATCGGATTGAGCTTGCATTCTATTGGCTGTTCCAATCAGCCAATAGAATGCGAGCTCAATCCTATTGGCTGATCCAATCCTACCTTAATTCCGATTGGCTGATAGAATCCTATCAGCCAATCGGAATTCAAGGGACGCCATCTTGGATGACGTCATTTAAAGGAACCTTCATTCTTCATTAGGACGTAGATGGAAGAGGATGCTCCGCGTCGGATGGATTGAAGATGGACCCGCTCCGCTCCGGATGGATGAAGATAGAAGATGCCGTCTGGATGAAGTCTTCTGCCCATCTGGAGGTCCTCTTCTGCCCGGATCGGATGAAGACTTCTGCCCCTCTGGAGGTTCACTTGTGCCCAGCTGGGTGAAGACGGTTCAAGGTAGGGTGATCTTCAGGGGGTTCGTGTTAGGTTTTATTAAGGGGGGATTGGGTGGGTTTTAGAGTAGGGTTGGGTGTGTGGGTGGTGGGTTTTAATGTTGGGTTGTATTTATTTTTTTACAGGTAAAAGAGCTGATTACTTTGGGGCAATGCCCAGCAAAAGGCCCTTTTAAGGGCTATTTGTAATTTAGTATAGGGTAGGGAATTTTATTATTTTGGGGCGCTTTTTTATTTTATTAGGGGGATTAGATTAGGTATAATTAGTTTAAAACATTTTTAATTATTTTTTTATTTTCTGTAATTTAGTGTTTGTTGTTTTTTGTACTTTAGTTTATTTTATTTAATTGTAGGTAATTGTAGTTAATTAATTTAATTTATTTAATTGTACTGTTAGGTGTAATTGTAACTTAGGTTAGGATTTATTTTACAGGTACTTTTGTATTTATTTTAGCTAGGTAGTTATTAAATAGTTAATAACTATTTAATAACTATTGTACCTAGTTAAAATAAATACAAAGTTGCCTGTAAAATAAAAATAAACCCTAAGCTAGCTACAATATAACTAATAGTTACATTTGTATCTAACTATTAGTTATATTGTAGCTAGCTTAGGGTTTATTTTATAGGTAAGTATTTAGTTTTAAATAGGAATAATTTAGTTAATAATAGTAAATTTATTTATATTCATTTAAATAATATTTAAGTTAGGGGGGGTGTTAGGGTTAGACTTAGGTTTAGGGGTTAATAAAATTAATACAGTGGCGGCGGTGTAGGGGGGGCAGATTAGGGGTTAATAAATATAATGTAGGTGGCAGCGGGGTCCGGGAGCGGCGGTTTAGGGGTTAATAACTTTATTTAGTTGCGGCAGGGTCCGGGAGCGGCGGTTTAGGGGTTAATAACTTTATTTAGTTGCCACGGGGTCTGGGAGCGGCTTTTTAGGGGTTAATATGTTTATTAGAGTGTCGGTGGGCTCCGGGAGTGGCGGTTTAGGGGTTAATAAGTATAATGTAGGTGGCGGCGGTATAGGGAAGGGCAGATTAGGGGTTTTTAGACTCGGGGTACATGTTAGGGTGTTAGGTGTAGACATTTCCCATAGGAATTAATGGGATATTGGGCAGCAGCGAACATAAGCTTTCGCTGCTGTCAGACTCCCATTGATTCCTATGGCATCCGCCGCCCTGAAAAGTGGCGAGCGTACCTGCTAGTTATTTGATAACTAGCAAAAGTAGTCAGATAGTGCCGAACTTGCGTTCGGAACATCTGGAGTAACGTAAGCATCGATCTGTGTCGGACTGAGTCCTGCGGATTGTATGTTACGTCACTAAATTCTACTTTTGCCGATCTCTAGCCTTTGATAACTAAGGCGAATCAGGCTCGCCACAAATACGCTGCGGAATTCCAGCGTATTTGCGGTTGACAGCTTGATAAATAGAGGCCATTGTCTCGTGTAACTTGGGATACATTTGCTAAGTACAGGCAAAGAACAGGCGAATAGAAGGATTTTACCCAAAAAAGGATTTTAAACTTATTAGTGATTGGAACACTTGAAACATTTGTTGCAACTCTTGAATATATTGTTGCAGGATTAAACAGACACTTGGGGCGCGATCACATATACGGCGCAGGTTTCAGCGCAAGCGTGGAAAAATGCGCCGCCCGTAATTTCACCTCGCACATTGGGGTATTACATATACTGCGGCGTTGGATGCTTATCTGGCGTAAGTAGGACAAACTGGCGATCTTCCGAAATGTACGCAAATACACATTTTAGTCGTCGCAAGTAACTTACGCCAGTATTTTGTCCATGGAAAGTCTCAATAAAGAGTAGTTTTATGCAAATTAGGCTAACACTCATAAAAATGAACCGCGAGTTCATATAAAAATGCGACACGTAATTACGCTATTCAAAATTCATATATAAACCCATGCGCAGCCGCCATTTTCTTCAGTGTGTTTGGATGGTTCGTTGAGCTACAGCACACTACAGTGGAGTAGAGGATTAGTCAGAGTAGAGAGAGAGGCGCAAACAGAGGAGTTAGTTAGGTCGCATTGTTGTTTGATGAAGCTTGTACACTTACACATATTTTTACATATTGCACACATTTTGCATACATACATATACAAATACACCACACTTTTTTTTCTAACACCTCACACATTTTGAATTTTACAGTGTGATAGGCTGTGTGTTTGGTTGTGATTGTGTGTGATTGAACTGGGAGTGAGTGTGAGTGTGTGTAGTGTGAGGATGGCAGGGAGAGGTGGGGAGGAGGGGAGAGGAGTGGCAGGGAGAGGAGTATTGGAGAGGACAGGAGGAGCAGTCGGGTCCCCGTTAGGGAGTAAGTGGAGTGGGGAGAGGGAGAGCTAGAAGGGATGATGGGAGGGGAGATTCCTGAGAGCCCCAGAGACCAGGCACATCTAGGAGAGGGACAGAGGGTGCACATGGGGACAGAAGGGGGGAGGAGGGAGAGGATAGGGAGGAACCCACACCAGGGACATCACAGGGAGGAAGCCAGGTGTCCATGGAGGATGAGAGCCTGAGATGTCCCAACTTCTCATTTGATGAAAATGTTGCCCAAGTCCAGGCCATCATGGACAATTACAGTGCCCTCTTTGAGCAGGAGAAGGGCAAAGGCAGTGCCAAAAGGTGAAAAACAGCATGGTTGGCGGTAGAGGATGCCGTCAACAGTGTGGCCCCACAGAGGAGGACTGTTGAGGGCCTTAAAAAGCGGTGGAATGACTGCAAGAGGCGGGTGAAAGAAAAGATGGGGCAGGAAGCTATGCACCAGAGGGGAACAGGCGGTGGTCCATCCCTGGACATAGAATATAACACCTGGCAGGAGATGATACGCTGGTCCCTGAGTATCACAGCAGTCCGTGGACTTCCAGGGGCTCGTGACTCAGGGGCTGCAACCACAGCACATCACTCTGGTGAGTAACATCCCACACACCAGTATTATATGTATTTGAGATATAACATCCTTTAATATCACAAATTCATGTACACAATGAGGAGCATGGTATTTGCCCTACTAACAAGAACATCTCCAATTATATTTGACATTAATGCTACTTAACACAAAGCAATTCATGATATGAGGTGGAATAGTGCAATACTAACATGTCTCAGAGTAACACAGGCCAGAAGCCACATATAGAGTTTTCAGTAAATGGATACTATAGCCATCACAATACTTTTAGCTCAATAAAGCAGGTTCTGTGCCTACATCAGGCTAAAGTAAATTGTGTGACCATAGTGTCACTTAAAGAACACATTTTTTCCATCATTGACATGTACACATAACTATTGAATGAAACACATACCTGTATACTGCGCATATTAAAATCCCTCATAGCACAAATCACAATGTGCACATGCATGTTATAGAGTTTGACATGAGAATCAGTATAGGCCCTAGCATGTATCAATGTACATTGTATGCCCACATGGACATATATATGACTGTACTAATCCCTCTCATCATTTGACTCCTCCACAGAACCTCCTGTCACGAGGATACAAACAGGCATGCCGCCACCACCACCACCAGTCACAGGCATGCAGCCACCACCACCAGTCACAGGCATGCAGCCACCACCACCACTACCAGTCTTCAGGCAACCACATGAACAGTATTCTCCCAGGCATGAGCATGGTTGGATGGCTTCAGTTGAGGACTTGGGAGTGATGCCACCACCATTGCCATATGACCCCTGGCAAGATTTCTGGCCAGAGGAATATTCTTCTTTTGGCTTTGAGGGGGAGCCAAGACAGCCACAAAGGGTCCATGTATTTACCCCCCCCCCCCCCAACACAGTCATGGCTTTTACCCACAGACTATGTCACAAGAAGTGCCAACTGGACAGGCTGAGTGGTCACACACTGGTCATCAGTGGGACTATCAATCAACCCTGAGAGCTCCACCATCCTCATCACTTGGGCGAGTTCCACCATCCTCATCACTTGGGAGAGCTCCACCATCTGCAGATGAAAATATAGCTGAAAGTACTCAAGCACCAGCAGATGCAGCTGAACCTCTCCCACCAGAACCAGCAGATGCAGCTGAACCTGTCCCACCAGAACCAGCAGATGCAGCTGAACCTGTCCCAGCAGATGCAGCTGAACCTGCACCTCAAGCAACTAGAAGCCCTGCTGCTCAAGAGCCTGTGGATGCATTGTATTTTCCCCTGGGTGAGGAATACATTGCACTCTAGAGGAGGCTCATAACAAGCTCCGAGAACAGACAAAGAGGCCAAGAGAGGTTCCACAGGAGCCAAGAGAGGTTCTTCAGGAGCCAAGAGAGGTTCTTCAGGAGCCAAGAGAGGTTACACAAACGTAGCATAGAGCTGCAGAGGGACATGGCAGCATCATTAAGTGGTAGTGTTCAAAACCAGTCACAGATGATGTGAATTCTGTCTGATGTGCAGATGCAGATGGACAATAGATGGGAGAACAAAATCAACTCTTGGGTGTGTTGGTTGAGCACTTTACACACCAGCAGGACACTGCCTCCAGCCTATCATCTGTAGCCAGCACACCAGCAGAAACATCAGAATTTTCTCAAACCAGGAGAACAAGGAAATCCACTACAGTCACCTCAGCTCCCTCATCCAAGAAGCCTAAAAAGAAATAAATATTCTTATAGTTCACCATAAATCTTGTCCTCTGTTATTTAACATATAATTGTCATCCACATCCATGTGAGGTGTGTTTTAGTACAGTAATATTGTTAAAACATATAATAAGACCAGTGTGGAAATGGCCAAATAAAGGTAATATTATCATGTTTATGGCATATTCATGTTCTATAAACCACATCACATAGTTGTGTATGAAGGGTACATATAGTAATATTCACTTATAAGATGTAAATCAAGGTTTCTCACATCCAATATAAATTGGCACATGGGTATATATATAAATAATAATGTATTTACAGAAGGTGTGAACATAAGTTATAAACATCCTTTTTCATTCTTCTTAATGATAGTCAATAAATCATAGTGACCTAAACATGTTCAGTAATTAGGGTGGTTAAGGGAAGGGGGGTGGGATGTAGTAGTTTCACTTACATGCAGTGGAAATCCGCAGTATGTAATTCTATGACCAGCTGCAGCAACAACAGCAGCAGGGGCAGCACCAGGAACAGGGACAGCAGCGTGAGGAGCAGGGACAGCAGCAGCAGGAGCAGGGACGGCTACAGCACCATGACCATGGACCTCAGCAGCAACTAGAGCATCAGCAGGTATATCCTGAACAACAGGGGCTTGTAGGGCTTCCAGCATCCCTTGTGCCCCACAAGGCTGTCTCTCTATGTAAAGCAGGGGAAACATGGTGGCTAATGAGGGTGTGCATTGCCTGGTGTTTTAAGGCTTCCGGTTGAGAGGTTGTGCTGTTTGTGATTGGTTAGACACACTTGTAGGGGCAGGAATAATAAATGCTTAAAAGAGGTTTAACTGTTTGCGGCTGATATGTATGTGATTATGCATGCGTTTGTTAGGCCTTCAGGGAGTTACGTTGCTTTTTTAGTCAGTGCAAGGGTTGCTGCGCCTGCAATATGTGGCGAGATGAGAATGTATTAGATTTTCTGAATTCTGCGCGCGTAAGTCCTTACACTGTATATTGGATACCAAATTGCGCGTCTGTTCTATGTTAGTCTATGGGTAAAATAAATACGTCCGAAGGCTGAAATATACACGCGTAACTTGTATGCTACGCCGTATATGTAATACCAAAATCGCGTAAAATCTGGCGGCGGAGGATTTTGCGGGCGACGCTGTATATGTAATGGAGGCCTTGATCTTTCAGTCAACCAATTGATCAGCACAATTATTCGGTGCACATTATATTAGTTTGTATCATTGATGTAACTGATGTGCCTGTTGTGAACTGTTGCAATACGATAATAGCATCAGCACTTTATCAATACAAATTGCACTTTCATTTGACACATATTATTGCACTTTCTGTACAACAGTAGCACTTTATTCTCTACTACCACTATTTTTGCGCAAAGCACACTTATTACAACCGACTTAGCGGTTGCTATAGGTAATAATTTACAAGCATTTTTCTCTTAGATAACATATAAGTTCCTGCGACTTAGCAGGCGACTGCACTCTCATTATTTATACACTCATATTAGGTACATATACACATTAGGTGTATTTTTATACGCATATTTGTGCTGACATTTCTGAACTGCTATTTCTTAACTATTTATGATGTGTTTTAGGATTCTATGACCGGTCATTAGATTCTATTATAAATATTGTTTTACATATTATCTTAACTCAATTTTAACTTGCTATTAAATGATATATATCTATTTAGAAAGTTGTGATTTTTTGGCATTATACCCCGTAGCTGTTTAGCGCACGTATACATCCCCTTATTCCAGTAACATTCTTGCAAAACTGCTGCCATATAGTGCGGCAGACACGTACACTCTCTTAAGCTTACATGTCTGCTTTTTCAACAAAGGATAACAAGAAAACAATGAAGATATGATAATAGAAGTAAATTAGAAAGTTGTTTAAAATTGTATGTTCTATCTAAATCATAAAAGAAAACATTTGGGTTTTATGTCCCTTTAAGTTTCACAAACTCAATTAATTTGATCGGTGTATAAGCCGTCCTCCCACGAGAGCTAGACAAACAATATGTTACTCCCAAGATCCCATGCGGTTTTAAACACCATGAAAAGCAGACCAGGAAATCCTTAAAGTCATAGTATAATACTGACCTCATAACTATTGTAGCATCATGTACGAATAGACTGTGTTATTGCATAAGATGGATCATATCACAACACCTCTCAAGCATGTAACCAAACCCAAGGTACTGTCATGAGAACAAAAATGGAAACCATAAACAGCACACCGCTGCTTTAAAGAGACACTGCATAATGTTTAAAAAAACACACTCATTAAACTATTTACAAACAGCCCATTATCACAGGGGCCAAATAATCACATTTTTCAAAAGCCACTCAGTGGATTATTAAATATGGCTAAATATACTAAATGCTTCACAGCGTTGCTTTGAAGGAAGTAAACCCTCAGTACTTCATATGACGCAAAACAGTTGACATCATAGAAGGCAAAATATTAAAAAAAAGGGTAATATCTTAAAGTCACATCCATGTAAAGAATCAATAGCCCTTAACTAGTGAGTCCAATATCAGCTCTGATGGAGTGGAACTATCCATCACTCCCTAATGAAGAGTATGGACCTTAAAGGGAAACCCAATTTTTTTTTCTTTCATGATTCAGATAGAGCATGCACTTGTAGGCAACTTTCTAATTGACTCCTATTATCAATGTTTCTTCGTTCTCTTGGTATGCTTTATTAAATGAGCAGCAATGCACTACTGGATTCTAAGTGAACACATGGGTGAGCCAATGATAATCGGTATATATATGCAACCGCCAATCAGAAGCTAGAACCTAGGTTCTTTGCTGCGCCTGAGCTTTCCTAGATAAACCTTTCAGCAAAGGATAACAAGAGAAGGAATCAAATTAAGTAATAGAAGTAAATTGGGAAGTTGTTTAAAATTGTATGCTCTCTCTGAATCATGAAAGAAAAAAATAGGGTTTTATGTCTCTTTAAGGAAATCAGCCAAAGTTAATGTCATTTATTGCCTACATATATTAAAAAATGATGTGAAAAATGAGCCAAGAAGATAAGTAACTAATATGTGACTACTGGAAATTAATTGTTATCTGTATGGAGTTCAGGAGGCATCATAAGACAATCTAAGAAACAAACAACATTTCAAATCAGCCAATAGGATGAGAGCTGCTTACATCCTATTTGCTGTTCAGCTAATAGGAATGCAAGGTACCCCAATATAAAAGGGGTACCTTGCATTAAATCTTCAGTGTGCAGCAAACGAGCATGAAGAGGATCCTCCATGCTAATTTCTTTAAGGCAATGCCCTGCAAAAGGCCCTTTTCAGGGCTATTGGTAGTTTATTGTTAGATTAGGGGGTGTTTTTATTTTGGGGTGGCTTTTTTATTTTAAATGGGGTATTAGATTAGGAATATATTTTTTTATCTTGGATAATTTCGTTTTTTATTTTCTGTAATGTTATATTTTGTTATTTTGTGTAATTTTGGAGTTTGTTATTTTTTGTAAAGTTAGGTTTTAATTATTTTTTGTAGTGTGAAAAGTTTTAAATTTTTGTAATTTTTTTTTTAAAATAGTAATGTTAGGTTTATTTATAGTTTAAGCTTTAGTTTTTTTTTATTTCACAGCTAAGTTTTTATTTATTTTAAGGTTTTTGTATTTGCCCACCGCAACTAAATAAAGTTATTAACCCCTAAACCGCCAGCCCCCCACATTGCCATAAACTAAATTAACCTATTAACCCCTAAACCTAACAACCCGCTAACTTTATATTAAATAGTAACTCATCCCTATCTTATAATAAATTTAAACTTACCTTCAAAATTAAATGAAACTATATTAAACTAATAATTAAGCTACCCTAATTATTATACTAAAATTACATTAAACTATATTAAAATATTCATTAACCTACCCTAACTAGTATAATAAAATTACATTAAACTATATTAAATTAATAATTAATCTAACCTAACTTTTATACTAAAATTACATTAAACTAAAAATTAAATTAACTATATTATATATTTAAACATCTAACCCTACTCAAATAATTTAAATCTACACTAAAAAACTACTAAGTTACAAATAACTAACTAAGTTACAAAAAATAACAAACACTAAGTTACACAAACAAATAAACACTAAGTTACAAAAAAGAAAAAAGAAATTATCAAAGATTTAAACTAATTACACCTAATCTAAGGACCCTATGGCCTAGATTTAGAGTTGGGCGGTAGCTGTCAAAACCAGCGTTAGAGGCTCCTAACGCTGGTTTTGGGCTACCGCTGGTATTTGGAGTCAGTTAGGAAAGGGTCTAACGCTCACTTTCCAGCCGCGACTTTTCCATACCGCAGATCCCCTTACATCATTTGCGTATCCTATCTTTTCAATGGGATCTTTCTAACGCCGGTATTTAGAGTCGTGGCTGAAGTGAGCGTTAGAAATCTGACGACAAAACTCCAGCCGCAGAAAAAAGTCAGTAGTTAAGAGCTTTCTGGGCTAACGCCGGTTTATAAAGCTCTTAACTACTGTGCTCTAAAGTACACTAACACCCATAAACTACCTATGTACCCCTAAACCGAGGTCCCCCCACATCGCCGCCACTCGATAAATTTTTTTTAACCCCTAATCTGCCGACCGCCACCTACGTTATACTTATGTACCCCTAATCTGCTGCCCCTAACACCGCCGACCCCTATATTATATTTATTAACCCCTAACCTGCCCCCCACAACGTCGCCGCCAGCTACCTACAATAATTAACCCCTAATCTGCCGACCGCAAAGCGCCGCCACCTACGTTATCCTTATGTACCCCTAATCTGCTGCCCCTAACACCGCCGACCCCTATATTATATTTATTAACCCCTAATCTGCCCCCCTCAACGTCGCCTCCACCTGCCTACACTTATTAACCCCTAATCTGCCGAGCGGACCGCACCACTACTATAATAATGTTATTAACCCCTAATCCTCACTCCCGCCTCAATAACCCTATAATAAATAGTATTAACCCCTAATCTGCCCTCCCTAACATTGCTGACACCTAACTTCAATTATTAACCCCTAATCTGCCGACCGAATCTCACCGCTACTGTAATAAATGGATTAACCCCTAAAGCTAAGTCTAACCCTAACACTAACACCCCCCTAAGTTAAATATAATTTAAATCTAACGAAATAAATTAACTCTTATTAAATAAATTATTCCTATTTAAAGCTAAATACTTACCTGTAAAATAAACCCTAATATAGCTACAATATAAATTATAATTATATTATAACTAATATATTCCTTAATATATACCTTAATTCCGATTGGCTGATAGAATCCTATCAGCCAATCGGAATTCGAGGGACGCCATCTTGGATGACGTCATTTAAAGGAACTGTCATTCGGCTAGTAGGCGTCGGTTGAAGAGGATGTTCCGCGTCGGCTTAGAAGAAGATGGCTCCGCTCCGGAAGAAAGAAGATTGAAGATGCGGCTTGATAGAAGACTTCATCCCGATGATGGACTTCCGACTTCAGCCTGATGATGGAGTTCTTCAGCCGCCGCTTGGATCCAGACTTCAGCCCGAGGATGGACGTCACTCTTCAGCCCCCCGCTTGGGCTTGGATCAAGACTTCGGACCCTCTTCTGGACAGATCGGGACCCGGTGAGGTGAAGACAAGGTAGGGAGATCTTCAGGGGCTTAGTGTTAGGTTTATTTAAGGGAGGGTTTGGGTTAGATTAGGGGTATGTGGGTGGTGGGTTGTAATGTTGGGGGGGGTATTGTATGTTGTTTTTTTTTCAGGCAAAAGAGCTGAATTCTTTGGGGCATGCCCCGCAAAGGGCCCTTTTCAGGGCTAGTAAGGTAAAAGAGCTTTGAACTTTTTTATTTTAGAATAGGGTAGGGCATTTTTTTATTTTGGGGGTCTTTGTTATTTTATTAGGGGGCTTAGAGTAGGTGTAATTAGTTTAAAATTGTTGTAATATTTTTCTAATGTTTGTAAATATTTTTTTATTTTTTGTAACTTAGTTCTTTTTTATTTTTTGTACTTTAGTTAGTTTATTTAATTTTATTTATTTGTAGGTATTTTATTTAATTAATTTATTGATAGTGTAGTGTTAGGTTTAATTGTAGATAATTGTAGGTATTTTATTTAATTAATTTATTGATAGTGTAGTGTTAGGTTTAATTGTAACTTAGGTTAGGATTTATTTTACAGGTAATTTTGTAATTATTTTAACTATTTTAGCTATTAAATAGTTATTAACTATGTAATAGCTATTGTACCTGGTTAAAATAAATACAAAGTTGCCTGTAAAATAAATATTAATCCTAAAATAGCTATAATATAATTATAATTTATATTGTAGCTATATTAGGGTTTATTTTACAGGTAAGTATTTAGCTTTAAATAGGAATAATTTATTTAATAAGAGTTAATTTATTTCGTTAGATAAAAATTATATTTAACTTAGGGGGGTGTTAGTGTTAGGGTTAGACTTAGCTTTAGGGGTTAATCCATTTATTACAGTAGCGGCGAGATTCGGTCGGCAGATTAGGGGTTAATAATTGAAGTTAGGTGTCGGCGATGTTAGGGAGGGCAAATTAGGGGTTAATACTATTTATTATAGGGTTATTGAGGCGGGAGTGAGGCGGATTAGGGGTTAATAACTTTATTATAGTAGCGGTGCGGTCCGCTCGGCAGATTAGGGGTTAATAAGTGTAGGCAGGTGGAGGCGACGTTGTGGGGGGCAGATTAGGGGTTAATAAATATAATATAGGGGTCGGCGATGTTAGGGGCAGCAGATTAGCGGTACACAGGGATAATGTAGGTAGCGGCGGTTTACGGAGCGGCAGATTAGGGGTTAAAAAAAATATGCAGGTGTCAGCGATAGCGGGGGAGGCAGATTAGGGGTTAATAAGTGTAAGGTTAGGGGTGTTTAGACTCGGGGTTCATGTTAGGGTGTTAGGTGCAGACGTAGGAAGTGTTTCCCCATAGGAAACAATGGGGCTGCGTTAGGAGCTGAACGTGGCTTTTTTGCAGGTGTTAGGTTTTTTTTCAGCTAAAACTGCCCCATTTTCTATGGGGGAATCGTGCACGAGCATGTTTTTGAAGCTGGCCGCGTCCGTAAGCACCGCTGGTATCTAGAGTTGCAGTGGCGTTAAATTATGCTCTACGCTCCCTTTTTGGAGCCTAACGCACTGAAAACCCAGCCATTCTGTGAACTCTAAATACCAGCGGTATTTGAAAGGTGTGGGGGAAAAAAAGCACGCGTAGCTAACGAACCCCTTTGGCCGCCAAACTCTAAATCTAGGCGTATGAAAATAAAAAAGCCCTAACCTACAATAAACTACAAATAGCCCTTAAAAGGGCCTTTTTCGGGGCATTGCCCCAACCTGTAAATAAAAAATACAAACAACCCCCCCAACAGTAAAAACCCCCCACCCACACAACCAACCCCCCAAATAAAAAGCTAACTAAAAAAACCTAAGCTCCCCATTGCCCTGAAAAGGGCATTTGGATGGGCATTGCCCTTAAAAGGGCATTTAGCTCTATTGCAGCCCAAGTCCTAATCTAAAACTAAAACCCACCCAATAAACCCTTATAAAATCCTAATACTAACCCCTGAAGATTCACTTACAGTTTTCAAGATCCGACATCCATCCTCCAAGAAGCTGGCAGAAGTCTTCATCCAAGCGGCCGAAGTCTTCATCCAAGCCCGCAGAAGTCTTCACCTAGACGGCATCTTCTATCTTCATCCATCCGGCCCGGAGTGGCTCCATCTTCCAGACATCCGACATGGAGCATCCTCTTCCATCGACATCTTCTTGAACAAAGAATGTTCCTTTAAATTACGTCATCCAAGATGGCGTCCCTTAGATTCCGATTAGCTGATAGATTTCTATCAGCCAATCAGAATTAAGGTAGAAAAAATCCTATTGGCTGTTGCAATCAGCCAATAGGATTGAGCTTTCATCCTATTGGCTGATCCAATCAGCCAATAGAATGCAAGCTTAATCCTATTGGCTGATTGGATCCGCCAATAGGATGAAAGCTCTATTCTATTGGCTGATTGCAACAGCCAATAGGATTTTTCTACCTTAATTCCGATTTGCTGATAGAAATCTATCAGCCAATCGGAATCTAAGGGACGCCATCTTGGATGACGTCATTTAAAGGAACCTTCATTATTCTAGAAGACGTTGATGGAAGAGGATGCTCCGCATCGGATGTCTGGAAGAAGGAGCCGCTCCATGCCGGATGGATGAAGATAGAAGATGCCATCTGGGTGAAGACTTCTGCGGGCTTGGAGGAAGATTTTGGCCGCTTGGATGAAGACTTCTGCCGGCTTCTTGGAGGATGGATGTCGGATCTTCAGGGGTTAGTGTTAGGATTTTTTAAGGGTGTATTGGGTGGGTTTTAGTTTTAGATTAAGGTTTGGGCTGCAATAGAGCTAAATGCCCTTTAAAGGGCAATGCCCATCCAAATGCCCTTTTCAGGGCAATGGGGAGATTAGGTTTTTTTTAGTTAGCTTTTTATTTGGGGGGTTGTTTGTGTGGGTGGTGGGTTTTACTGTTGGGGGGGTATTTGTATTTTTTATTTACAGGTAAAAGAGCTGATTTCTTTGGGGCCGCGTCCGTAAGCACCGCTGGTATCTAGAGTTGCAGTGGCGTTAAATTATGCTCTACGCTCCCTTTTTGAAGCCTAACGCACTGAAAACCCAGCCATTCTGTGAACTCTAAATACCAGCGGTATTTGAAAGGTGTGGGGGGAAAAAAGCACGCGTAGCTAACGCACCCCTTTGGCCGCCAAACTCTAAATCTAGGCGTATGAAAATAAAAAAGCCCTAACCTACAATAAACTACAAATAGCCCTTAAAAGGGCCTTTTTCGGGGCATTGCCCCAACCTGTAAATAAAAAATACAAACAACCCCCCCAACAGTAAAAAAACCCCACCCACACAACCAACCCCCCAAATAAAAAGCTAACTAAAAAAACCTAAGCTCCCCATTGCCCTGAAAAGGGCATTTGGATGGGCATTGCCCTTAAAAGGGCATTTAGCTCTATTGCAGCCCAAGTCCTAATCTAAAACTAAAACCCACCCAATAAACCCTTATAAAATCCTAATACTAACCCCTGAAGATTCACTTACAGTTTTCAAGATCCGACATCCATCCTCCAAGAAGCTGGCAGAAGTCTTCATCCAAGCGGCCGAAGTCTTCATCCAAGCCCGCAGAAGTCTTCACCTAGACGGCATCTTCTATCTTCATCCATCCGGCCCGGAGTGGCTCCATCTTCCAGACATCCGACATGGAGCATCCTCTTCCATCGACATCTTCTTGAACAAAGAATGTTCCTTTAAATTACGTCATCCAAGATGGCGTCCCTTAGATTCCGATTAGCTGATAGATTTCTATCAGCCAATCAGAATTAAGGTAGAAAAAATCCTATTGGCTGTTGCAATCAGCCAATAGGATTGAGCTTTCATCCTATTGGCTGATCCAATCAGCCAATAGAATGCAAGCTTAATCCTATTGGCTGATTGGATCCGCCAATAGGATGAAAGCTCTATTCTATTGGCTGATTGCAACAGCCAATAGGATTTTTCTACCTTAATTCCGATTTGCTGATAGAAATCTATCAGCCAATCGGAATCTAAGGGACGCCATCTTGGATGACGTCATTTAAAGGAACCTTCATTATTCTAGAAGACGTTGATGGAAGAGGATGCTCCGCATCGGATGTCTGGAAGAAGGAGCCGCTCCATGCCGGATGGATGAAGATAGAAGATGCCATCTGGGTGAAGACTTCTGCGGGCTTGGAGGAAGATTTTGGCCGCTTGGATGAAGACTTCTGCCGGCTTCTTGGAGGATGGATGTCGGATCTTCAGGGGTTAGTGTTAGGATTTTTTAAGGGTGTATTGGGTGGGTTTTAGTTTTAGATTAAGGTTTGGGCTGCAATAGAGCTAAATGCCCTTTAAAGGGCAATGCCCATCCAAATGCCCTTTTCAGGGCAATGGGGAGATTAGGTTTTTTTTAGTTAGCTTTTTATTTGGGGGGTTGTTTGTGTGGGTGGTGGGTTTTACTGTGGGGGGGTATTTGTATTTTTTATTTACAGGTAAAAGAGCTGATTTCTTTGGGGCACTGCCCCGCAAAAGGCCCTTTTAAGGACTATTTGTAGTTTATTGTAGGTTAGGGGTTTTTTTATTTTGGGGGGGCTTTTTATTTTCATAGGGCCCTTAGATTAGGTGTAATTATATTTAAATCTTTGATTTTTTTTTATTTTTTTTTGGAACTTAGTGTTTATTTTTTTGTGTAACTTAGGCCTAGATTTGGAGTTCGGCGGTAGCCGTCAAAACCAGCGTTAGAGGCTCCTAACGCTGGTTTTGGCCGCCCGCTGGTATTTGGAGTCAGTGATTAAAGGGTCTAACGCTCACTTTTCAGCCGCGACTTTTCCATACCGCAGATCCCCCTACGCCATTTGCATAGCCTATATTTTCAATGGGATCTTTCTAACGCTGGTATTTAGAGTCGTTTCTGAAGTGAGCGTTAGAGCTCTAACGACAAGATTCCAGCCGCCTGAAAATAGCAGGAGTTAAGAGCTTTCTGGCTAACGCCGGTTTATAAAGCTCTTAACTACTGTACCCTAAAGTACACTAACACCCATAAACTACCTATGTACCCCTAAACCGAGGTCCCCCCACACCGCCGCCACTCGATTAAAATTTTTAACCCCTAATCTGCCGACCGCCACCTACGTTATACTTATGTACCCCTAATCTGCTGCCCCTAACCCCGCCGACCCCTGTATTACATTTATTAACCCCTAACTTGCCCCCCACAACGTCGCCGCCAGCTACTTAAAATAATTAACCCCTAATCTTCCGACCGCAAATCGCCGCCACCTACGTTATCCCTATGTACCCCTAATCTGCTGCCCTAACATCGCCGACCCCTATATTATATTTATTAACCCCTAATCTGCCCCCCTCAACGTCGCCGACACCTGCCTACACTTATTAACCCCTAATCTGCCGAGCGGACCTGAGCGCTACTATAATAAATGTATTAACCCCTAATCCGCCTCACTAACCCTATCATAAATAGTATTAACCCCTAATCTGCCCTCCCTAACATCGCCGACACCTAACTTCAATTATTAACCCCTAATCTGCCAACCGGAGCTCACCGCTATTCTAATAAATGTATTAACCCCTAAAGCTAAGTCTAACCCTAACACTAACACCCCCCTAAGTTAAATATAATTTTTATCTAACGAAATAAATTAACTCTTATTAAATAAATTATTCCTATTTAAAGCTAAATACTTACCTGTAAAATAAATCCTAATATAGCTACAATATAAATTATAATTATATTATAGCTATTTTAGGATTAATATTTATTTTACAGGCAACTTTGTTATTATTTTAACCAGGTAAAATAGCTATTAAATAGTTAAGAACTATTTAATAGTTACCTAGTTAAAATAATAACAAATTTACCTGTAAAATAAATCCTAACCTAAGTTATAATTAAACCTAACACTACCCTATCAATAAAATAATTAAATAAACTACCTACAATTACCTACAATTAACCTAACACTACACTATCAATAAATTAATTAAACACAATTCCTACAAATAAATACAATTAAATAAACTAGCTAAAGTACAGAAAATAAAAAAGAACTAAGTTACAGAAAATAAAAAAATATTTACAAACATAAGAAAAATATTACAACAATTTTAAACTAATTACACCTACTCTAAGCCCCCTAATAAAATAACAAAGCCCCCCAAAATAAAAAATTCCCTACCCTATTCTAAATTAAAAAAGTTACAAGCTCTTTTACCTTACCAGCCCTGAACAGGGCCCTTTGCGGGGCATGCCCCAAGAATTTCAGCTCTTTTGCCTGTAAAAAAAAACATACAATACCCCCCCCCAACATTACAACCCACCACCCACATACCCCTAATCTAACCCAAACCCCCCTTAAATAAACCTAACACTAAGCCCCTGAAGATCTTCCTACCTTGTCTTCACCATCCAGGTATCACCGATCCGTCCTGGCTCCAAGATCTTCATCCAACCCAAGCGGGGGTTGGCGATCCATAATCCGGTCCAGAAGAGGCTCCAAAGTCTTCCTCCTATCCGGCAAGAAGAGGACATCCGGACCGGCAAACATCTTCTCCAAGCGGCATCTTCGATCTTCTTCCATCCGGAGCGAAGCGGCAGGATCCTGAAGACCTCCAGCGCGGAACATCCATCCGGACCGACGACTGAACGACGAATGACTGTTCCTTTAAGGGACGTCATCCAAGATGGCGTCCCTCGAATACCGATTGGCTGATAGGATTCTATCAGCCAATCGGAATTAAGGTAGGAATTTTCTGATTGGCTGATGGAATCAGCCAATCAGAATCTAGTTCAATCCGATTGGCCGATCCAATCAGCCAATCAGATTGAGCTCGCATTCTATTGGCTGATCGGAACAGCCAATAGAATGCGAGCTCAATCTGATTGGCTGATTGGATCAGCCAATCGGATTGAACTTGATTCTGATTGGCTGATTCCATCAGCCAATCAGAAAATTCCTACCTTAATTCCGATTGGCTGATAGAATCCTATCAGCCAATCGGAATTCGAGGGACGCCATCTTGGATGACGTCCCTTAAAGGAACAGTCATTCGTCGTTCAGTCGTCGGTCCGGATGGATGTTCCGCGCTGGAGGTCTTCAGGATCCTGCCGCTTCGCTCCGGATGGAAGAAGATCGAAGATGCCGCTTGGAGAAGATGTTTGCCGGTCCGGATGTCCTCTTCTTGCCGGATAGGAGGAAGACTTTGGAGCCTCTTCTGGACCGGATTATGGATCGCCAACCCCCGCTTGGGTTGGATGAAGATCTTGGAGCCAGGACGGATCGGTGATACCTGGATGGTGAAGACAAGGTAGGAAGATCTTCAGGGGCTTAGTGTTAGGTTTATTTAAGGGGGGTTTGGGTTAGATTAGGGGTATGTGGGTGGTGGGTTGTAATGTTGGGGGGGGGTATTGTATGTTTTTTTTTACAGGCAAAAGAGCTGAAATTCTTGGGGCATGCCCCGCAAAGGGCCCTGTTCAGGGCTGGTAAGGTAAAAGAGCTTGTAACTTTTTTAATTTAGAATAGGGTAGGGAATTTTTTATTTTGGGGGGCTTTGTTATTTTATTAGGGGGCTTAGAGTAGGTGTAATTAGTTTAAAATTGTTGTAATATTTTTCTTATGTTTGTAAATATTTTTTTATTTTCTGTAACTTAGTTCTTTTTTATTTTTTGTACTTTAGCTAGTTTATTTAATTGTATTTATTTGTAGGAATTGTGTTTAATTAATTTATTGATAGTGTAGTGTTAGGTTAATTGTAGGTAATTGTAGGTAGTTTATTTAATTATTTTATTGATAGGGTAGTGTTAGGTTTAATTATAACTTAGGTTAGGATTTATTTTACAGGTAAATTTGTTATTATTTTAACTAGGTAACTATTAAATAGTTCTTAACTATTTAATAGCTATTGTACCTGGTTAAAATAATTACAAAGTTGCCTGTAAAATAAATATTAATCCTAAAATAGCTATAATATAATTATGATTTATATTGTAGCTATATTAGGATTTATTTTACAGGTAAGTATTTAGCTTTAAATAGGAATAAGTTATTTAATAAGAGTTAATTTATTTCGTTAGATAAATATTATATTTAACTTAGGGGGGTGTTAGTGTTAGGGTTAGACTTAGCTTTAGGGGTTAATCCATTTATTAGAATAGCGGTGAGCTCCGATCGGAAGATTAGGGGTTAATAATTGAAGTTAGGTGTCGGCGATGTTAGGGAGGGCAGATTAGGGGTTAATACTATTTATGATAGGGTTAGTGAGGCGGATTAGGGGTTAATAACTTTATTATAGTAGCGCTCAGGTCCGCTCGGCAGATTAGGGGTTAATAAGTGTAGGCAGGTGTCGGCGACGTTGTGGGGGGCAGGTTAGGGGTTAATAAATATAATATAGGGGTCGGCGGTGTTAGGGGTAGCAGATTAGGGGTACATAGGGATAACGTAGGTGGCGGCGGTTTACGGAGCGGCAGATTAGGGGTTTAAAAAAATATGCAGGGGTCAGCGATAGCGGGGGCGGCAGATTAGGGGTTAATAAGTATAAGGCTAGGGGTGTTTAGACTCGGGGTACATGTTAGAGTGTTAGGTGCAGACGTAGGAAGTGTTTCCCCATAGCAAACAATGGGGCTGCGTTAGGAGCTGAACGCTGCTTTTTTGCAGGTGTTAGGTTTTTTTTCAGCTCAAACAGCCCCATTGTTTCCTATGGGGGAATCGTGCACGAGCACGTTTTTGAGGCCGGCCGCGTCCGTAAGCAACTCTGGTATCGAGAGTTGCTTTTGCGGTAAAAATGCTCTACGCTCCTTTTTTGGAGCCTAACGCAGCATTTGTTTGAACTCTCGATACCAGAGTTAATTTTATGGTGCGGCCAGAAAAAAGCCCGCGGAGCGTTAACAGCCCTTTTACCGCCGAACTCCAAATCTAGGCCTTAGTGTTTGTTATTTTTTGTAACTCACGGTTAGATTACGAGTTTTGCGCTAGGCTGATAAAGAAGCGTTAACAGGTCCTAACGCTGCTTTTTCACTACCGCTGGTATTACGAGTCTTGCAGGTTTAGGGGCACTGCACACTTTTTTGGCCTTGCCGCAAAACGACTTACGTAAACTTTGTAAAGTCTTTTTTTCTATGGGACTTCCATAGCGCCGGTATTACGAGTCTGTCCTGGGAGGCCAAAAAGTGAGCGGTACACCCTACCCTGTCAAGAGTCCTACCACATTTAAAAGTCAGTAGTTAAGAGTTTTATGGTACAATGCCGTAACATAAAACTCATAACTAAAGTGCTAAAAAGTAAACTAACACCCATAAACTACCTATTAACCCTTAAACCGAGGCCCTCCTGCATCGCAAACACTAAAAGAAATTTTTTAACCCCTAATAAACATATTAACCCCTAAACCGCCACACTCCCGCCTCGCAAACACTAGTTAAATATTATTAACCCCTAATCTGCCATCCCTAACATTACCGCCACCTACCTACATTTATTAACTCCTAATCTGCCGCCCCCAACGTCGCCGCCACTATTCTGAATTTATTAACCCCTAAACCTAAGTCTAACCCTAACACCCCCTAACTTAAATAAAATTTAAATAAATCTAAATAAAATTGATATCATTAACAAAATTTTTCCTAGTTGAAACTAAATACTTGCCTGTAAAATAAACCCTAAACTAGCTACAATATAACTAATAGTTACATTGCAGCTAGCTTAGGGTTTATTTTTATTTTACAGGCAAGTTTGTATTTATTTTAACTAGGTAGAATAGTTATTAAATAGTTATTAACTATTTAATAACTACCTAGCTAAAATAAATATAAAAGTACCTTTAAAATAAAACCTAACCTAAGTTACAATAACACCTAACCTAACCCTACAATTAAATTAACTAATTTAAAAACAATTAAATAAATTCAATTAGCTAAAGTACAAAAAAACACTAAATTACAGAAAATAATAAACAAATTACAAGATATTTAAACTAATTACACCTAATCTAATAGCCCTATCAAAATAAAAAAAGCCCCCCCCAAAAAAAAAAACCTAGCCTAAACTATCAATAGCCATTAAAAGGGCCTTTTGCGGGGCATTGTCCCAAAGTAATCAGCTCTTTTACCTGTAAAAAAAATACAAACAAACCCGCCAACAGTAAAACCCACCACCCACACAACCAACCCCCCAAATAAAATACTATCTAAAAAAACTAAGCTCCCCATTGCCCTGAAAAGGGCATTTGGATGGGCATTGCCCTTAAAAGGGCAGTTAGCTCTTTTGCGGCCCAAAGTCCCTAATCTAAAAAATAAAACCCACCCAATACACCCTTAAGAAACCTAACACTAACCCCCTGAAGATCGACTTACTGTTCTGAAGACCGGACATCGATCCCCAAGGAAGCGGCAGAAGTCTTCATCCAACCGGGCCGAAGTCCTCAACGAAGCCGGGAAAAGTCTTCATCCAAGCCGGGCGAAGTGGTCCTCCAGGCAGGCAGAAGTCTTCATCCAGACGGTATCTTCTATCTTCATCCATCCGATGCGGAGCGGGTCCATCTTCAAGACATCCGACACGGAGCATCCTCTTCAAACTAAGTGTTCTTACTGAATGACGGTTCCTTTAAGTGACGTCATCCAAGATGGCGTCCTTTAGATTCTGATTGGCTGATAGAATTCTATCAGCCAATCGGAATTAAGGTAGAAAAAATCCTATTGGCTGATGCAATCAGCCAATAGGATTGAAGTTCAAACCTATTGGCTGTTCCAATCAGCCAATAGAATGCAAGCTCAATCCTATTGGCTGATTGGATCAGCCAATAGGATTGAACTTCAGTATCTACAGGGAGTGCAGAATTATTAGGCAAGTTGTATTTTTGAGGATTCATTTTATTATTGAACAACAACCATGTTCTCAATGAACCCAAAAAACTCATTAATATCAAAGCTGAATAGTTTTGGAAGTAGTTTTTAGTTATAGCTATTTTAGGGGGATATCTGTGTGTGCAGGTGACTATTACTGTGCAAAATTATTAGGCAACTTAACAAAAAACAAATATATACCCATTTCAATTATTTATTTTTACCAGTGAAACCAATATAACATCTCAACATTCACAAATATACATTTCTGACATTCAAAAACAAAACAAAAACAAATCAGTGACCAATATAGCCACCTTTCTTTGCAAGGACACTCAAAAGCCTGCCATCCATGGATTCTGTCAGTGTTTTGATCTGTTCACCATCAACATTGCGTGCAGCAGCAACCACAGCCTCCCAGACACTGTTCAGAGAGGTGTACTGTTTTCCCTCCTTGTAAATCTCACATTTGATGATGGACCACAGGTTCTCAATGGGGTTCAGATCAGGTGAACAAGGAGGCCATGTCATTAGATTTTCTTCTTTTATACCCTTTCTTGCCAGCCACGCTGTGGAGTACTTGGACGCGTGTGATGGAGCATTGTCCTGCATGAAAATCATGTTTTTCTTGAAGGATGCAGACTTCTTCCTGTACCACTGCTTGAAGAAGGTGTCTTCCAGAAACTGGCAGTAGGACTGGGAGTTGAGCTTGACTCCATCCTCAACCCGAAAAGGCCCCACAAGCTCATCTTTAATGATACCAGCCCAAATCAGTACTCCACCTCCACCTTGCTGGCGTCTGAGTCGGACTGGAGCTCTCTGGCCTTTACCAATCCAGCCACGGGCCCATCCATCTGGCCCATCAAGACTCACTCTCATTTCATCAGTCCATAAAACCTTAGAAAAATCATTCTTGAGATATTTCTTGGCCCAGTCTTGACGTTTCAGCTTGTGTGTCTTGTTCAGTGGTGGTCGTCTTTCAGCCTTTCTTACCTTGGCCATGTCTCTGAGTATTGCACACCTTGTGCTTTTGGGCACTCCAGTGATGTTGCAGCTCTGAAATATGGCCAAACTGGTGGCAAGTGGCATCTTGGCAGCTGCACGCTTGACTTTTCTCAGCTCATGGGCAGTTATTTTGCGCCTTGGTTTTTCCACACGCTTCTTGCGACCCTGTTGACTATTTTGAATGAAACGCTTGATTGTTCAATGATCACGCTTCAGAAGCTTTGCAATTTTAAGAGTGCTGCATCCCTTTGCAAGATATCTCACTATTTTTGACTTTTCTGAGCCTGTCAAGTCCTTCTTTTGACCCATTTTGCCAAAGGAAAGGAAGTTGCCTAATAATTATGCACACCTGATATAGGGTGTTGATGTCATTAGACCACACCCCTTCTCATTACAGAGATGCACATCACCTAATATGCTTAATTGGTAGTAGGCTTTCGAGCCTATACAGCTTGGAGTAAGACAACATGCATAAAGAGGATGATGTGGTCAAAATACTCATTTGCCTAATAATTCTGCACTCCCTGTATATCAGTATCTATATTGATAAAAAAAACATCAGCATCTATATTGATAAAAACTTAAGAGATTTTGTGTATACATTGACATCATATGTCCAAGACACTAAAGACGTTCTCAATTGCCTGGAAAACATTAATGTACAGGATGACAAGCTGTACAATACTTTATAAAAATGATAAATCCGACAGGGAGTGCAGAGGATGATTTTGTCACTGACCTGCTTGATTTTGTGCTTAAACACAACTATTTTCTGTTTGATAAAGTATATTTGCAAATTTGCACCGACATATGCTAATTTGTTCTTAGGATGGATTGAACATACCTATATCCTTAATCAAGACATAAATCCATTTATGAGATTCATGGATTTATACATTTGCTACATCGATGATGTGTTAATACTGTGGATAGGCACAAAAGAGGATTTTACAAATTTTATATGTTGGCTCAATGACAATGCTCATGGAATGCACTACACCTCTACGATTGAAGAGACTAATATCTCTTTTTTAGACCTTGAAATTAAGAAAGAGGGAGATGTGTCTCTAAGCACAAAGTTGTTTAGAAAGAGACATCGACAAACAGTCTCCTTAATTGGGACAGTTTCCACCCAAAAAGCCAAAGGATGGGTATTCCCTTTGGACAGTATTTGAGGACAAGACGTAACTGTAGTACCGAGGAAGGTTTTGAGTCAGAAGCAAAGGAACTAAGGAAGAGATTTAAAGAAAGGGGCTATCCTAAAAGGTGTCTTTAAAAGACTTACCAATGAGCCAAAGCACTAGATAGACCGACCCTATTACAAGAAAGAAAAGATAATGAGGAACAAACTACCTCAAATAAAATCAGGATTATAGGTACTTTTGATGAGAGAAGTAGTACAATTCGTAATGTCTTTCAAAAACACTGGCGTGTTACAAGATGACTCTGATCTCACAGAAGTAATTACAGACAAACCTATAATAACAAATAGGAGATCCCAGAATCTAAAAGATATTCTGACAAAAAGTCATTTCTCCCAAAGGAAACAGAGGACCTGGCTGCAGGAAACAAAAGGTTTCCACAAATGTGGTCGCTGCCAGGCATGTAAGAATATGTCCCCCCTAAAATATTTTGAACACCCTAAAACAGGCAAACAATATCAAATAACTGACTTTATGAACTGTAGAACAAAGAGAGTCATATATGTTGCCATGTGCAAGTGCCCCCTGATTTATGTGGGCGAAACGTCAAGGGAACTACGCACAAGAGTACTGGAACATATGGGAGATATAATATGGAACCGCAATGTACCAGTGGCAAAAAATATGAACACAGTACATAAAGACAATAAATACCAAGTGTATTTTTTCGCCATTGAACAACTGAATTTTAAGGGTAGAAGGGGAGACATTAATAAAATGCTTCTGCAAAAAGAATGCAGATGGATACATGAATTACAGTCTGCATCTCCAAAAGGTTTGACTGAAGCAATTTCTTACAAGAGTTTCCTTTAATAATCACATAATACTGGTTATAACCCGAGCCTATAACATCAGGATGACGTATAGCACCTTGACGTAACCATAATCGTAAGCAACCTTCCTAATGACTATTGAATAAAGCATTACATTTTTCGTCTAGGAATGTGAAATACAACCCCCTAAGTATATTAACATGAAGTGATTAATAAAACTCGATACCTATTAAGATTATGATTTATAAGTCTAATATATTGTTATTTAAGTTCATAAACATTAAAGGGACAGTCTACACCAGAATTTTTTATTGTTTTAAAAGATAGATAATCCCTTTATTACCCATTCCCCAGTTTTGCATAACCAACACAGTTATATTAATATACTTTTAACCTCTGTGATTATCTTGTATCTAAGCCTCTGCAAACTGCCCCTTTATTTCAGTTCTTTTGACAGACTTGCAGTTTAGCCAATCAGTGCCTGCTCCAAGATAACTTCACGTGCACGAGCACAGTGTAATCTATATGAAATACGTGAACTAACACCCTCTAGTGGTGAAAAACTGTTAAAACGCATTCTGAAAAGAGGTGGCCTTCAAGGTCTAAGAAATTAGCATATGAACCTTCTAGGTTAAGCTTTCAACTAAGAATACCAAGAGAACAAAGCAAAATTGGTGATAAGTAAATTGGAAAATTGTTTAAAATTACATGCTCTATCTGAATCATGAAAGTTTATTTTGGCCTAGACAGTCCCTTTAATATCTTAATTTTACAAATAAGTATGATATGACATGAATAGAATGTTTTAGATTTTCAGATATTAAGTATATTGAAATCCTTTAATAAAGATTGATTTTTAGTACAATTCTGAGATAATAACAATATAGGAATATCATAATAGGCCCCTTCTTTTGAATTTGATCAATACATTAATAGTTTTCGGAATATAGAAATACACTGGGAGCAGTAATGTATGGTTATAACTATTTGATTTATTTTAGATTTATTTGGTATCAACCGAGCAAGGTAGATAATGTAAAATCAAAATGGGTTTTATAAACCAGTTTAAATATGTCTTATGAGAAATATGAAATAAAAACGTTCCGTTTTTGGAAATCCACATAAGTAACTTTATATGGGTTAATGTTGTGTCTTAATGATAACACACCAACAAGACAGTGCCCAATAAAATATTTTGATTAGATGATCTTTTGACTATCAAACCTGTGGATAACTAAATATGTTAAAGACTCACAATGAGTTCAATAGTACCTGATAAATGTGATCGCCAAAATAAGTATGCGGGTAACACTTCCGCAAACACATGCCATTACCATGGCAACCTGAGACTATAACAGACGGACTGAACGGCTGGGCCGGCCCTATATCAAGTAAGATATTATATAAATGTATCCAGAGTCAGTCAGTGTAGCAGCAAGTGTAGCAAAATGTAGCCATGGGTACAACCCCCTTTATGTCCGAATTAATTTGGTTACATTTATTCATTTCCTCTGTGTTGTTCCTGACCACTCTTCCCATCTGTGATTTAATAACCGCTCTTCGTGTATGGTGAGAATGATTACTTGTGGCATACAGGAGAGAATTCCTGTTAGTCGGTTTGGTGAAGAGAGTAGTGGACAATGTAACATAGTAACATAGTAGATGAGGTTGAAAAAAGACCAAAGTCCATCGAGTTCAACCTATACAAATCTAAAATATATACAAAAAGCTCCAGTTAAGCTTAAATAATCCCACTAAAAGGTGACCCATTTAATACTAGCAATCATATCCATGAATTTTTTTTTTATAGACAGAAATGTATCCCAATAATTTTTAAATGTATCTAGGGTATTGGCATTCACTACCTCCTTTTGTAATGAGTTCCATTCTTGTAAATCCTTAAGTCTAGGAAATCAATCTGAGTAAGATTGTTCTGCAGTTTGAATCTGATAGGAGACGTTAGAGTATTGATATGTTTGATCCAGCTTTCCAGCAGCTGTGCTACCCTTTCCAGACAAAAAAACAGGTCGTCAATGTATCATAGTTTGTAACATTTTTGTTCTCAAATATTTCCATAGTAGTAAGTTCATACTGCTCCATATACTGGTTTGCTTAAGCCGGGGCCGCATTTGAGCCCATGGCTGTGTCCATCAGTTGTTGATAAATCCTGTTTTAAAATCTGAAATAGTTGAGCGTCAAGCAGAGTTCCAACCATTGTAAGAGGAATACCGGTGGGGGACCAATATATGGATAACGTGCAAGTGTTGTTTGAATTGCTCTTAGACCTTCTTCTTGTGGGATAAAAGTGTAAATGCTGCTTATGTCCATCGTTACTAGTAGGTCTGTTTCTTCAATATTTGTAATTGTTTTTAGCTCTCAGGTAGGAACCCATTCGTGCCACCAGTACCATGTACTAATTAAATTTTTTATTTTGTTATCAATCCAGTGAGTGCAGTCCCTGTTTTTTTAAATATATATATATATATATATATATATATATATTTACATTATCTCACAAAGTGAGTACACCCTTCACAATTTTGTAAATATTTTATTATATCTTTTCAAGTGACAACACTGAAGAAATGACACTTTGCTACAATGTAAAGTAGTGAGTGTACAGCCTGTATAACAGTGTAAATTTGCTGTCCCCTCAAAATAACTCAACACACAGCCATTAATGTCTAAACCGTTGGCAACAAAAGTGAGTACACCCCTTAGTGAAAATGTCCAAATTGGGTCAAATTAGCCATTTTCCCTCCCCAGTGTCATGTGCCTCGTTAGTTTTACAAGGTCTCAGGTGTGAATGGGAGCAGGTGTGTTAAATTTGGTGTTATCGCTTTCACACTCTCTCATACTGGTCACTGGAAGTTCAACATGGCACCTCATGTCAAAAAACTCTCTGAGGATCTAAAAAAAAGAATTGTTGCTCTACATAGAGATGGCCTAGGCTATAAGAAGATTGCCAAGACCCTGAAACGGAGCTGCAGCACGGTGGTCAAGACCATACAGCGGTTTCACAGGACAGGTTCCACTCAGAACAGGCCTCGCAATGGTCGAACAACGAAGTTAAGTGCAGGTGCTCAGCATCATATCCAGAGGTTGACTTTAGGTAATATACGTATAAATGCTGCCAGCATTGCTGCAGAGGTTGAAGGGGTGGGGGCCAGCCTGTCAGTGCTCAGACCATACGCCGCGCACTGCATCAAATTGGTCTGCATGGCTGTCATCCCAGAAGGAAGCCTCTTCTAAAGATGATGCACAAGAAAGCCCCACAAACAGTTTGCTGAAGACATGCAGAATAAGGACATGGATTACTGGAACCATGCCCTATGGTCTGATGAGACCAAGATAAACTTATTTGGTTCAGATGGTGTCAAGCATGTGTGGCAGCAACCAGGTGAGGAGTACAAAGACAAGTGTGTCTTGCCTACAGTCAAGCATGGTGGTGGGAGTGTCATGGTCTGGGCCTGCATGAGTGCTGCCGGCACTGGGTTACACCGTGTAGAGTTTTTCTGGTTAATGCAAGTGTTCGTTGCCATATATAAGGTGGGGTAGTGACATTTAAGAGTGACTCTATGAAGATGAGATGCTAATGTAGGGGGGATGGTGCCTTCTAATAAGTTATAGTGTGTGGATAGTGGTTTATGCAGCCTGCGGCCCCTTTGCCAGATGGACTCCCAGGGGGTAAGGGGGCGAGAAAATTTGGGGACAAATCCCCAGCTTGTGAGGAAGCTCTTAAATCTGGTGAATTTAAAATTGAGAAAGGGGGCGACAGCAGTAGTATTTTCTAATTGGTCTCGGGTGTCATATATGGCCTGGCCCTTTAAAGTTTAGTAACCTTTTTTTCCCAACTGCCTATTTAAGCCCACCTCTTGCACTCAAACAGTGCTTGGTATTTTGATTTTGGCTGCTGCCTTATCGTGCTCCTAAGCCTTACTACAGTTCGGGATTGAACTTTCTACTTATTCTGAACCTATTGTGCTTTAAACCTTCCTAGAGAGGAATCTGTCAACAGTAATTCATGTTCCTAATTAGATATATTTGTTTCTGAATTTTGCTCTCTTTTTAGCATCTGTTACTATTACCTTGTCAGCTGTAGCTGACCCAAAGACCTTATCCGGATCCTCGCTCAAGCCTGAGCACATCTAAGGTTTTTCTCTCAGTTAAAAGCTGCCGTTGCAGAGGAGAACTGCCACTTTGTTTCTGATCATAATTCACTCAAGTACCAGCATAACTGTGAGTTGATCCATCTGGCAGATAACTTAGTTTCATTATAGATGCAAGTAACTGCTCTGTTTCCTGCTTAACCCTGTGATATACTTGTGCCTAACGAATCCTGTCTTTACAGTATTGTTATATGTACTGCTCAATATCCTCTTCATTACTGTTATATGCTAATACATATTCTGTTGCCATACCTACTAAACCAGTGCAAAACTGGACTTGTGTTAAAAAAAAGTCTTTGATCTAAACACCTAATTCCTTTTACCAATTAGAGAAAACTCTTAGTGTGAGACTGTTATATAAATACTTTCTGACATTCTAATTATATATAAGTACTAAGGCATCACAAGGGTGACAAATTTGTCCTGAAAGGTAATTGACCAAAAGTCAGAGACTCGTTTGATACCTAGTCTTGGCCATTTATTTGGGTGAGTTTCTGTCAAGCCTGTAAACAGGCCGGCAATGGAAGTGATGGGTGATGGATGCGGGGCTATTAGACAACGGTAGCGAATCTTATGCATCGGAATAGATATGTGAGCCTGGGAAGAAAATACATTTTAAGGGATGTAATTCGACCCATCCAAGATATGGATTTATGATTTCATTTGTGTTTCAAGGTACTTAAGTCCGCTAATAAGGGGTGATAGTTATCTTTGATCATCTGAGGTATGCTGTTAGAAAGTTTAACTCCCAGATGTGTGATGTTTTCTTTTGTTAAAGTGAAATTATATGTTTCTTTTAGTTTGTGGATATAGTCTTGGGTGTAACCCCACCAGTACACCTCAGTTTTTGTTGTATTAAGTTTCTAAAAGGATACATTACCAAATGTCTCAAGAATGCCTAACAGCCTGGGGATAGTACATTCTGGGTCAGCTGAGAATATGGTGATATTGTCAGCGAATAGCGTGATTCCATCTAACTGTCTTTACTACTGTATCTGCTCAGCTAAGGGTTCAATTGCCAGAGCGAACAAAAGGCGGGATAGGGGACAACCCTGTCTGGTTCCGATAGAAATCGTGAAAGCCGAAGATTGGAAGCCCAAACCTTTCACTTTTGCTGTTGCTGTGGAATATAAAGCTTAGATGGCGAGGAGAGTTTCTTTATGGAATTTAAAGGCCTCTAGGGTTTCCCAAAAATAGGCCCATCTGACCCGATTAAAAGCCTTCTCGGCATCTAGAGAGACGATCAATAAGGGTTTATTCATTCTTGTGGATTCACAGATTATATTGATTAGGTGCCTGGTGTTATCTGGTCCTTCCCTATTATGGATAAACCCTACGTGATCTGAATTTATTAATCTAGATAAAAGTTTACAAATACGGTTTGCCCAGATCTTAGAGTAAATGTTAATGTCGACATTGATAAGTTAGATGGGCCTGTAGTTGGAACACAATGATGGAACTTTATTCGGTTTGGGAATCGTAACAATGGTGGCCTCTAAGAACTCTTTTTTTAAAACTACCTTCTTCCCGTGCCAAATCGAAGAATCTGAGAAGTAGGGGGGACAGTTCCTGTAGGTATGTTTTATAGAATTGGCAGGGAATCCATCTGACCCAGGAGCCTTAAAGGGCTTCAACTTTTTTTTAACCTGTTTAATTTCAAGTAAAGTAAAGGGGGCAGTGAGAGTTTCCTGCCGCTCATTAGTGAGGGTCGGTAAGTTTACTGAGTTTAGGAACATGCGAATATTGTGTGAAGGAGTAGGGTTTTTGCATTCTGTGTTTTCAATGTTATACAATTTTGAGTAGAAGTCTGCAATGCTGTCACCAATTTGTGATGGCATTCGGAAGGTCTTATGACCCTGTTGAATTTGGTGAATACGAGAGGTGTTAGTTCGATGGCGCAGTTTATTAGCTAACGTAGTGTCAGCTTTGTTACTTTTGTGATAAAGGGTTTGTTTAAGTCTAGCTAGATTTTGTTGTGAGCTACATAATTACAATTGACTAATGTGGGTTCAGATAGCAGTAATTTGTGCGATCCTGTTCTCTGAAATGATAGAACGGTTGGACTCAAGAGCCCTAAGTTTACTATATTCCTTGGCTAAGGTGAGTCCAGCTAGCTTTTTCAAACGAGCCTGTTTGCGGATAATATATCCTCTTATAACTGCCTTAATAGCGCCCCAAAGCGTATCATCTTTAGTCTGCGCATTATCATTTTGCTGAATAAGTTCAGTCTTGTCTTAATTCTTCCCTAAAAGGGATGTCCAAGAGAATGCTATGGGGTAAACTCCAGGAATTCTTAAATTTGAGGCTATCAGTGGACTGTAGGTCAGCTAGAACTTGGTCATGGTCTGACCAGGGGCAGATTGAATTATGGGTTTGTCTGACTGAGTCTAGAGTTTCAGCTAGGCAGAATATATGGCATGTTTTATGCGACTGTGAATAATGGGTAAAATCTCTGTCTTTTGGTTGAAGTGATCTCCAAACATCGTAATATTCAAATTGGGACATGATGGTTCTAAATTTAAGAGATAATAGTTCAGATTGGGGGTTCTCCTGTCAACTTTGCTATCCCAAGTCATGTTAAAGTCACCTGCTAGGATAACCTTACCCTGTCTGAAATGTTCCACTACCTGTAGGATGTTCCTAAAATATGTAGATTGACGTGTATTGGGTAGATAAATCGAGACTAATGTGTATAGCATGTGGTTTAATTTGCAGACTAGGATTGTATATCTAGCTTGAGGGTCCTTGATTACCTGTATTTGTTCAACTGCCAGTCTCACATGTACAATAATGGCTGTCCCCCTTGCTCTTTTAGTGAATGAAGAATGTTCAATGGGTTTTGAGTATTGGAGTGGAATCTGTGAGGAGTATCTGACTGCCAATGGGTTTCCTGAAGAAACACTACATCCAGGCTGTGAAATTTAAAGGAACGGTTAAGCAGGCAACGCTTAAAGGGAGAGTTAAGGCCTCTGGTGTTATGGGTCATAAATCTAAGTGAATCCATTTGCGATTGGTTAAACCTAAGGGCGGAATGGACTATGTTATCATGGGTATGGGCGTTCAATATTAATGGCGTGAATAGACAATTCGAATGGGTGGGGGGAGTAGGTTAAGGGGTGTTGGTCAAAGTCACTAATGAAAGCAATGTATCAATGGAGTGAGGTGGAAATAGTCCACCTAGGTGGAACCTTGGCATGGGCTTCCTTACCTGGGGAGGGGAGAAGAACAGATAAAGCAAGAAAGAGCGGGTGTTACCAGCCCTGCTCCATAATACAAACAAAACAATGTATAGAAACAATTTCACAACTAAACATATACAAAAACAACATTTACTAAACGACACCTGTTATGTCGTAGAAACATCTGTGACCCTCCATTGGGGTAAAATAACTTCAAACTGCTCCAGAACCAAGCAAACAGTGTGAACAAATAACCTGGTCAGCTAAATTTTAAAGATTAGAACATTTTTTTTTTCAGTTAATACCAGAGAAATCTAGTATATTTTAAAAGCGTTCGCATAATCCTATTGGGGTACGTTGGCCCAATGGAGGAGGATGTCATAAATCAACTATTTAGAGCCTGAGTTCAGGGCGGAAGGGTGTGATGCCTTGAAGGTTCCTGGTTTTGTAAGGTTTTTTGCCTCTTTGATCTTTAGAGGACCATTCAGGTGCAGATGCATGTAGTTTCAGCTGCGTTGTGGAATGGGCCTGCGATGCTTCATTTTGAATTCCCCATTGTAAAAGAAGGGTGTTGCCTTGGGGCAAGTTGGATACTACATATGTCTGGTTGTCCCTTGAAATTATTAGTTTAGTGGGGTAGCCCCATCTATATTTTATGTTTGCTCTTCAAAGTACTGAGGTAATTGACTGAAATTGTCTGCGTTGTTGAAGTGTGTGTGCAGACAGATCAGATAGCAACTGAATGGTTTTAAACTTCTCTGAAAGCTCTGGTTTTCTGAATGCAGCTTGCATTAGTTTGTCCTTAAACACAAAACTGTGAAAGCAGATGATCACATCCCTTGGCTTATCTTGTGAGACTGTTCTCGGGCATAGTGCTCTGTGAGCTCTTTCCATGGTGGACGTTATACCCTTAATGGGGCCCAAGAGTTCACTGAAAAGTTCCTTCAGATATCCATGGATATCTGACTGTTGTACATCTTCTGGGACCCCACAAAACCTAACATTGTTTCTGCGGCCCTATTTTCAACATCTGCTAACTTCAATTCAAGTTGTATTATTTGGCAGCCATGGATTCTGAATATGATAAGAGATGCATTTAGTCTGTAGCCATATCATCTTGGTTCCTTTCTAGGGCATCTACTCTCTCACCTATTTCATAGATGTCTTTCCTTAGCTCTGCAGAGCTTCTCTGTATCTCTTGGGTAATAGAGCATGTTTGCAGGGCAAGCATTTTCTTTAGCGTTGTTTCGGTGATAAAATGCTGAGATTGCGCCGGTAGGCACAAACTTAGAGTGAGAGCCTTCTCCTAAGGATTCCGAATCACTGATACCTTCATTAGACCCCTCTTCAAGGTCTTTAGGTGGTTGAGAGAAGTTATCAAAAATCGTCTTTTTGATATTTGTAGGGGTCTTCCCCTATCTTCTGGAGGTGTGAGGCATTTTCTAGTTAAGAATCACAAGTGGAGTAAATGCAAGCTCAGTAGTTATGAGCAGAGAGATGGTTTCTGAATACGTTTAGTTGACAAAAAAGAAATTTCCTATTTATTCAAAATACAATGGATGCTGGAGCAGGGCTGGATGGTGTCTCCTTAGTGCCATCCCTCCATATCTTCTGAGAGATTAGGATGAGGTCCCACTTCAAGGGCCAGACGGAGCAGACCCAAATTCGAGGGGAGGGGGTTGTTAAGACTATTTGGGTATGGTTCTGAGAAGTCTGGGAAGCTTTAAGTATATATCAGTTAGTTAACCAGGATAAAGACTGTCACCCAATGTGGGAGATCATATGTGCTTAATCTGAAATTGATGAAGGGCTGGCACCAGAAAGACACCCCAGAGTAGGGTCAGACCACAAACCAACACAACACAAAAATATGATGTGTATATATTCACCTAAATTGTTGGTTCATCTGCCTCTCTATAGGACAAGAATACCTCCGACCCAAAAGAAGGGTGCTGTTGGGTATTTCTGGCTTAACTAACTAAACCAATCAGGTCCCAGAACAACATAAAGGGAGGAGAAACCAAGATTAGTACATCATTTGCAAGAGATACATTATATCAACATTTCAGGATAACCCAGAGAAATATTACTGTGTGTGAGTATAATTGAGATTTAGTTTCAACTTAGCTAAGCCAAGAGAGGCCTATTATTAGTAGGAGGAATTCTTATGTAGAGTTAATATATATAACACAGCTCAAAAAGAGGGGATGTGGCCTCTAGAGAGGGGAGAAAGAGAAGGGGATGGCCCACTTAGGCAAGCTGGGAAGGATAAGTTGGGGGGGAAGGGCTACACAGTCGAGTAGGATTACTAGCAGATATGAATCTTTGGGGAGTGTATTAGTGAAAGACCAGAGTTAGAGTCTTTCTCCCACCTCAGGGAAGAAAGGGATACAACCCGAAGGGAATGGAAAAAGGAGAAGGAAAGTGACCCACCTAGACAAGCTAGGCAGGAAAGGGGGAGGTGGGAGGAGGTCAAGGAGAGGGAAAGTAAGGTTAGTTCTATACACAATAAAAAGTAACCCACAGGCTATGTATATCAGAGCAAGCAACAACATAAGATTTAGTACACAATACTGTAATTAATAACACTTTTGTGTCAACTAGCAAATTTAATTGTAGGTGGTGTCTTCGTTACCACAATTACCAGTTTGTGCTTGGTATAATACAGGTGCTGCGGATTAGTCTCTTTTGGTTTAATGGGCAAGGGTCAAAATTTTCCTTGGTTGAGGGATAGCGATATTCAGGAAAGTCCATAAGACAAAATGTATCCCCTCAGTAATCAAGTGAGTAGCCTTTGTATGTGCCAGATGTAAAAATATTAAGTATGGGTGATGAGGTTGGGATGAGTCTGGCCTCTGGTTTCCTAGAGTCTCACAGTCTGAGGTGCACTGCTGGGATTAGTAAAAGATCCCAAGCAGAAAATATGGAGGCTGTTAGTGTGCGCTCAAATTTTTGCAGTGATTGGCCCCTAGTTGGTGTCCTGGGGATGTGCTAATGGAGTGAGTGGAAGGTTAAGGGCTATATAGCACAAGCAAGTGTGCTGTGCGGTGTGCAAAGTGTGGATCTCACCAGATAATCAAAGAGAAGGCAGCACTCTGGAAACGTCCTGCAAACAGCAGCCGCATGGACGGCTCTGGATGTGAAGAGCTAAGCAGGATTCCCACAGAGGTCTCAATGGTGCTGATCCGGTTCGCCAACTCTCACAGGGCACATGTAGATGCTGCAGCACAGTGCCCAGCGTTTTCAAAGCTTCTTTCCAGATTGCGGAAACAATATGGTGGCTGTTTGCACCACTCTGCACTTTGCTGGTTTCTTCGGGTTGACGTTCTCAGGACTCCTCTCGATTGCCCAGTTCGCCTAGTAGTCATCTTCCCAAGTGGCCCTTGAGGTCTGATCAGCACTCTAGGCCCCGGTTAGCTGCCGGTGATAGCCGCTGTGCACTGTTAAGGTCACAGGGTCTCTGTCTGGTGGTGCCGATTTGGCTCTAGGCCTCCTTCACACCTCAGCTCATAGTCTCTCCTTGAAGTGCCAACTATAGCTCTGGAGCGGAGCCCCAACCCTCCGGAGCGTTTGCCTGTAAGTGCTTTAAATGTCAGCGGATAAGCGGTAACTTAGGCAGCAGTCGCCCAGTCTGCGGTCAGGTGTCTAGACTGCTCCTAGGTGTAATGGATGATCTCCGGACCCGGATGTTGGGGTATACAAGGTGTCCAGATAGTTCCCTATGATATGGGGAAGTTATCCGTGAGAAACTAACTTTAATTTTATATTTTTTAGCAACTTTATGCCCAGAGCTCTTTCCCAAGACGTCTGCTCAGCACGGCAGTTAGCTCCACCCCCCCATATTTCCAATCTTCTATTGTCCAAGTTTGGTGAGCCTGTGCGAATTGTAGCCTCAGTTTTCTATTCTCAGCTGACAGGAGTGGCACCCGGTGTGATCTTCTGGTGCTCTAGTCCATCTGCTTCAAGGTTCAACGTATTGTGCATTCAGAGATGTTATTCTGCATACAAAAATGAAAGGGGAATATGTAGGGTGTGTGCACCAAAAATAATAAGAATAATAAATTGTCCTTAACAGGTACCCAGAGGAATGTAAAACAGTCCAATACAGCTTACTGAGGGAGAAAGCCCCTGCCTCCCTCAGTGTTATCACAAATAATTATGTGTAACTAGAAACACACTTAAATTATGGTTACTATGTAACTCACCACTCCAGGATAGTGTGTGCTCAGGAATCTATTGGACTTTAGTACAGCCACTCCTTCCAGCTTACTTCATGTGCTGCATGAATCCTTTCTGAGTGTCCTCTCTGCTGCACAAGTGCCCGGGTTGCTGCAACCAGTCCCTGATGTATGCTGCCCTCCTGCAACTCCTTCCAGTTACTAGGATCTGTCCACCGCAACTGATGGCCTCTCCTCCACAGCTAACCTATTCACCACGTGCTCACTCACGGCCAAACAATGTTCAATATAAGAAAACTTGCAGGAGCACCGTGGTTAGGGTTGAAACATACACTTTATTAGGAAATCTCCAGGGTGTATAAACCCTGAGGGTAAAAAACAGTACAATCTGTGCAATCGGCTGCTGCCTTACTCCTAGCCTGCTTATCTGATGATTGAACCAATCTGATTTCTTAAAGAAGGAGACCACTTGGATTTGGACTTCTGGAGGGAAAGATAAGATCAGTTTCTCCCATTTTAAGAAGAAGTCTTTTATCTCTTCTTGTGTATTTATGTATATATGTGCATATAAGCTACAAAAAAATAAAAAATAGAAATACAGAAAAATTAAACCTAAAAATAGAAATACAGAAAAATTAAACCTAATCCCTATGAAAAGAATAAAGCCCCCCCAAATAAAAATACCCCCTAATATAATGCTAAACTACCAATTGCCCTTAAAGGTGCTTTTTGTAGGGCATTGCCCTAAGTCAAATAGCTCTTTTACATTAAAAATAAACAAAGTCCCCCCTAACAGTAAACCCCCGCCACCCACCAAACCCACCAAAATAAAAATACCTAACACTAATAAACCTAATCTACTCATTGCCGGACAGATAGCTCAGCATGCTAAGGCACTGTGGCTGAGCTCTGTAGCAACCCAACGGTTGCAGGTTCGATCCCCGGCAAGGTCCACTCAGCCTTTCATCCTTCCGAGATCGATAAAATGAGCAGCGCCTTGAGACCCTTACGGGTGATTAGCCGTGCTTTACAAGTACCTCATACATACATACATACATTGCCCTGAAAAGGGCATTTGTATGGGCATTGCCCTTAAAAGGGTATTCAGCTCTTTTTCAAAGTGCCCAAGAATCCCCTAAGTTAAAAAATAAACCCCCCCAAAAAAATTTTTTTTAAAAAACACTAAAGCCCCAAATAGGTACTCACGGTTTCAGAAGTCCGGCGGAGAAGGTCTTCTTCCAGGCAGGTCCATAATCTTCATACACAGTGAAGGTCGCGTGGAGCGGAGGTTCGGAGCGGTCTTCCCAGATGTGGCGGTCCTCGGCGGCGACATGGAGGCTCCTCTTCATCCGATGTCCGTGGTATACTGAATATTGAATACAAGGTACCACAATCAATTTGGGGTACCTTGCATTCCTATTGGCTGAATTTTTCAAAACACCCAATAGGATTAGAGCTACTAAAATCCTATTGGCTGTTCAAATCAGCCAATAAGATTTCAGTAGCTCTCATTCTGTTGGCTGCTAAATTTTTCAAAACAGCTAATAGTATGAGAGCTACGGAAATCCTATTGACTGTTCAAATCAGCCAATAAGATTTCAGTAGCTCTCATCCTATTGGCTGATTTTGAAAATTTCAGCCAATTGGAATCAAAGGTACCCCTATAAATATGGGGAACCTTGAATTCTTTCTTCAGTGTGCGGCGGACGATTGCATTAAGAGGAACCTCCACGCCTTTGTCGAGGAGCGCTGCCGCCGAGGATCGCCACTTCTGGGAAGACCGTATCAGACCTCCACGCCGCCTTCGCTGTGGATGAAGATGATGGACCCGTCTGGAAGAAGACCTTCTCCTCCGGACTTCTGAAACCGTGAGTACCTATTTGGGGCTTTAGTGTTAGTTTTTTAAATTTGGGGGGGGGGTTATTTTTTAACTTAGGGGTTTGAGCTGAATGCCCTTTTAACGGCAATGCCCATACAAATGCCCTTTTCAGGGCAATGGGTAGATTAGGTTTATTAGTGTTAGTTTTTTTTTATTTTGGGGGGTTTGGTGGGTGGGGGGGTTTTACTGTTAGGGGGGATTTTGTTTATTTTTAAGGAAAAAGAGCTGTTTAACTTAGGGCAATGCCCTACAAAAAAAACCTTTTAAGGGCTATTGGTAGTTTAGCACTAGATTAGGGGCTGTTTTTATTTGGGGGGGCTTTTTTATTTTCATAGGGATTTTTTATTGTAGTTAAAGGGTTAATTTAGGGGGAGTTAGGTTAGGGGGGTTTGTCATTAAATTATTTTTTTGCGTTGTGGGGGTTGGCGGGGTAGGAGTTAATAGGTAAATTAGGTTTAATGCGTTGTGGGGGGTTGGCGGGGTTAGGGGTTAATAGATGTATTAGGTAGTTTGCGATGTTGGGGTTGGCAGATTTAGGGGTTGATCATTTTGTTAGGTAGTTGGGGGGTTTATCTTAATACTTTGTGCAGGCGTTAGTTTATTTTTTTTTCTTAATACTTCATACGGGCGGTTAGTTTAGTTTTTTTAAAATACTTATTGCGGGCGTTTAGGTTTTTTTTTTTAATACTTATTGCGGGCGGTAATTATTTTTTTTAAATTCTTATTGCGTGCGGTTAGGTGTTTTTTTTCATACTTATTGCGGGCATTACTTTTCTTTTTGTAATGCTCCGTTTGCCTTTGCTGCATCCCCGTGGATTCCGAAAATGGCAGGGTGGTAAAATAATCCACCTGGATGCAGATTCGCTGCATCCAGATGAATTCTTTTGGCTGCACACGCATTCTGTTGGCTGCCTTACGCTGCCAACATTCCTTTGAGGATGTGTGCGCAACTGCTGATGGCGACGGATATTTGTGTTATAAAGTAAGAATATATCATGGGTGTAGGTGTTTTTTGTGTGTTTTTTTAACACATTAAAAGTGTAAAACAGTGTTTGTTTTTTATATAACATTGTTTTTATTGTTTAGACCTGTTTTAGACATTGTTTTTATTGTTTAGAGTTATAGATCTGAATTGTCTTTTTATATAAGTGTTTATGTAAATATATATATATACTGTATGTATATATATATATATATATATATATAATTAAACATTTTAAACATATCTGTGTACTTAAACAATTATTTTAAATATTAGAAATATTATATATTTCTTTGATATAGGTGGCAAGAGTCCACAAGCTTTTACTTATTGGATATACATTCCTACCAGAATGTAACATATGCCTGCCTGAAATCACGGTCCCTTTAAGACTGCCTTCCCTGCTACTGACAATCATGCTGGTTTGGGCAGTATCTGCATTCAACTTACCTGCCTAATTAATCATTCATGCACCTGATTCCCTCAGCCTCTTTTTAAACCATCTCAGGCCTAATGTGCATTGCATTACCTTTAAAGTTGTGTTTTCTTTCATGAAATTGGCAAGAGTCCATGAGCTAGTGACGTATGGGATATACAATCCTACCAGGAGGGGCAAAGTTTCCCAAACCTCAAAATGCCTATAAATACACCCCTCACCACACCCACATTTCAGTTTTACAAACTTTGTCTCCTATGGAGGTGGTGAAGTAAGTTTGTGCTTGATGTTTTCTAAATTATTCTGTGATAAAGCGCTTCTAAGCATTCTGAAGCAAAATTCCTCTCAGAGTACAGTGTTTGTCAGAGGGATGTGAAGAGAGTATTGCCTATTGATTTTATGGTTTTCCTCGCGTGAAATCTTTTCAAGGGTTCTCTGTTATCGGTCATAGGGATTTATCTCCTACCTCCCTTTTCAGATCAACAATATACTCTTATATACCATTACCTCTGCTGATAGCTTTCAGTACTGGTTTGGCTATCTGCTATATGTGGGTGGGTGTCTTTCGGTAAGTATGTATCATTATTTAAGACACTGTCAGCTATGGTTTGGCACTTTATGTATTAATATAAAGTTTTAAATATATGTATTCTACTTATATTTGCCATGAGTCAGGTCTATGTGTGTTTCCCTTTTACAGTCTAAACAGTTTCAGTATAGGAATCATGTTTGAGAAGTTTATTTAATTTTTTTTTCTTACCTGGGGTTCAGTCTTTTTCTAATTTGACTTTCTTTTTTTCGCGGGCAAATCTAGGGTCGCAAGGGCACAAAATGCTGTTTTTTATTGTGTCATTTTGGCGCAACATTTTTTGGCATGAAGTTGCGCCTTTGATGGTGCAAATGTTGTCATTTCCTGCGTCTTTGTTGACGCTAGTTGTTTTGGCGCAAAATCACGTTTGTCATGACGCGAGTTTTGTCATTTCTCCAACATAGGTGTGTCCGGTCCACGGCGTCATCCTTACTTGTGGGATATTCTCTTCCCCAACAGGAAATGGCAAAGAGCCCAGCAAAGCTGGTCACATGATCCCTCCTAGGCTCCGCCTACCCCAGTCATTCTCTTTGCCGTTGTACAGGCAACATCTCCACGGAGATGGCTTAGAGTTTTTTAGTGTTTAACTGTAGTTTTTATTATTCAATCAAGAGTTTGTTATTTTGAAATAGTGCTGGTATGTACTATTTACTCAGAAACAGAAAAGAGATGAAGATTTCTGTTTGTATGAGGAAAATGATTTTAGCAACCGTAACTAAAATCCATGGCTGTTCCACACAGGACTGTTGAGAGCAATTAACTTCAGTTGGGGGAACAGTGTGCAGTCTCTTGCTGCTTGAGGTATGACACATTCTAACAAGACGATGTAATGCTGGAAGCTGTCATTTTCCCTATGGGATCCGGTAAGCCATGTTTATTACGATCGTAAATAAGGGCTTCACAAGGGCTTATTAAGACTGTAGACTTTTTCTGGGCTAAATCGATTCATTATTAACACATATTTAGCCTTGAGGAATCATTTTATCTGGGTATTTTGATATAATAATATCGGCAGGCACTGTATTAGACACCTTATTCCTTAGGGGCTTTCCCAAAGCATAAGCAGAGCCTCATTTTCGCGCCGGTGTGGCGCACTTGTTTTTGAGAGGCATGGCATGCAGTCGCATGTGAGAGGAGCTCTGATACTTAGAAAAGACTTTCTGAAGGCGTCAACTGTAAAGGGGTTAAAGTTTAAAACGGCTCCGGTTCCGTTATTTTAAGGGTTAAAGCTTCCAAATTTGGTGTGCAATACTTTTAAGGCTTTAAGACACTGTGGTGAAAATTTGATAAATTTTGAACAATTCCTTCATGGTTTTTCGCAATTGCAGTAATAAAGTGTGTTCAGTTTAAAATTTAAAGTGACAGTAACGGTTTTATTTTAAAACGTTTTTGTACTTTGTTATCAAGTTTATGCCTGTTTAACATGTCTGAACTACCAGATAGACTGTGTTCTGAATGTGGGGAAGCCAGAATTCCTATTCATTTAAATAAATGTGATTTATGTGATAATGACAATGATGCCCAAGATGATTCCTCAAGTGAGGGGAGTAAGCATGGTACTGCATCATTCCCTCCTTCGTCTACACGAGTCTTGCCCACTCAGGAGGCCCCTAGTACATCTAGCGCGCCAATACTCCTTACTATGCAACAATTAACGGCTGTAATGGATAATTCTGTCAAAAACATTTTAGCCAAAATAAACACTTGTCAGCGTAAGCGCGGCTGCTCTGTTTTAGATACTGAAGAGCATGACGACGCTGATATTAATATCTCTGAAGGGCCCCTAACCCAGTCTGATGGGGCCAGGGAGGTTTTGTCTGAGGGAGAAATTACTGATTCAGGGAACATTTCTCAACAGGCTGAACCTGATGTGATTGCATTTAAATTTAAGTTGGAACATCTCCGCATTCTGCTTAAGGAGGTATTATCCACTCTGGATGATTGTGACAAGTTGGTCATCCCAGAGAAACTATGTAAAATGGACAAGTTCCTAGAGGTGCCGGGGCTCCCAGAAGCTTTTCCTATACCCAAGCGGGTGGCGGACATTGTTAATAAAGAATGGGAGAGGCCAGGTATTCCTTTCGTCCCTCCCCCCATATTTAAAAAATTGTTTCCTATGGTCGACCCCAGAAAGGACTTATGGCAGACAGTCCCCAAGGTCGAGGGAGCGGTTTCCACTTTAAACAAACGCACCACTATACCCATAGAGGATAGTTGTGCTTTCAAAGATCCTATGGATAAAAAATTAGAAGGTTTGCTTAAAAAGATGTTTGTGCATCAGGGTTACCTTCTACAACCAATTTCATGCATTGTCCCTGTCGCTACAGCCGCATGTTTCTGGTTCGATGAGCTGATAAAGGCGGTCGATAGTGATTCTCCTCCTTATGAGGAGATTATGGACAGAATCAATGCTCTCAAATTGGCTAATTCTTTCACCCTCGACGCCACTTTGCAATTGGCTAGGTTAGCGGCTAAGAATTCTGGGTTTGCTATTGTGGCGCGCAGAGCGCTTTGGTTGAAATCTTGGTCGGCTGATGCGTCTTCCAAGAACAAGCTACTTAACATTCCTTTCAAGGGGAAAACGCTGTTTGGCCCTGACTTGAAAGAGATTATCTCTGATATCACTGGGGGTAAGGGCCACGCCCTTCCTCAGGATCGGCCTTTCAAGGCAAAAAATAAACCTAATTTTCGTCCCTTTCGTAGAAACGGACCAGCCCAAGGTGCTACGTCCTCTAAGCAAGAGGGTAATACTTCTCAAGCCAAGCCAGCTTGGAGACCAATGCAAGGCTGGAACAAAGGAAAGCAGGCCAAGAAACCTGCCACTGCTACCAAGACTGCATGAAATGTTGGCCCCCGATCCGGGACCGGATCTGGTGGGGGGCAGACTCTCTCTCTTCGCTCAGGCTTGGGCAAGAGATGTTCTGGATCCTTGGGCGCTAGAAATAGTCTCCCAAGGTTATCTTCTGGAATTCAAGGGACTTCCCCCAAGGGGGAGGTTCCACAGGTCTCAGTTGTCTTCAGACCACATAAAAAGACAGGCATTCTTACATTGTGTAGAAGACCTGTTAAATATGGGAGTGATTCATCCTGTTCCATTAAGAGAACAAGGGATGGGGTTCTACTCCAATCTGTTCATAGTTCCCAAAAAAGAGGGAACGTTCAGACCAATCTTAGATCTCAAGATCTTAAACAAGTTTCTCAAGGTTCCATCGTTCAAGATGGAAACCATTCGAACTATTCTTCCTTCCATCCAGGAAGGTCAATTCATGACCACGGTGGATTTAAAGGATGCGTATCTACATATTCCTATCCACAAGGAACATCATCGGTTCCTAAGGTTCGCATTCCTGGACAAACATTACCAGTTCGTGGCGCTTCCTTTCGGATTAGCCACTGCTCCAAGGATTTTCACAAAGGTACTAGGGTCCCTTCTAGCTGTGCTAAGACCAAGGGGCATTGCTGTAGTACCTTACTTGGACGACATTCTGATTCAGGCGTCGTCCCTTCCTCAAGCAAAGGCTCACACGGACATCGTCCTGGCCTTTCTCAGATCTCACGGATGGAAAGTGAACGTGGAAAAGAGTTCTCTATCCCCGTCAACAAGGGTTCCCTTCTTGGGAACAATTATAGACTCCTCAGAAATGAGGATTTTTCTAACAGAGGCCAGAAAAACAAAACTTCTAGACTCTTGTCGGATACTTCATTCCGTTCCTCTTCCTTCCATAGCTCAGTGCATGGAAGTGATCGGGTTGATGGTAGCGGCAATGGACATAGTTCCTTTTGCGCGCATTCATCTAAGACCATTACAACTGTGCATGCTCAGTCAGTGGAATGGGGACTATACAGACTTGTCTCCGAAGATACAAGTAAATCAGAGGACCAGAGACTCACTCCGTTGGTGGCTGTCCCTGGACAACCTGTCACAAGGGATGACATTCCGCAGACCAGAGTGGGTCATTGTCACGACCGACGCCAGTCTGATGGGCTGGGGCGCGGTCTGGGGATCCCTGAAAGCTCAGGGTCTTTGGTCTCGGGAAGAATCTCTTCTACCGATAAATATTCTGGAACTGAGAGCGATATTCAATGCTCTCAAGGCTTGGCCTCAGCTAGCGAGGGCCAAGTTCATACGGTTTCAATCAGACAACATGACAACTGTTGCGTACATCAACCATCAGGGGGGAACAAGGAGTTCCCTAGCGATGGAAGAAGTGACCAAAATCATTCTATGGGCGGAGTCTCACTCCTGCCACCTGTCTGCTATCCACATCCCAGGAGTGGAAAATTGGGAAGCGGATTTTCTGAGTCGTCAGACATTGCATCCGGGGGAGTGGGAACTCCATCCGGAAATCTTTGCCCAAGTCACTCAGCTGTGGGGCATTCCAGACATGGATCTGATGGCCTCTCGTCAGAACTTCAAAGTTCCTTGCTACGGGTCCAGATCCAGGGATCCCAAGGCGGCTCTAGTGGATGCACTAGTAGCACCTTGGACCTTCAAACTAGCTTATGTGTTCCCGCCCTTTCCTCTCATCCCCAGGCTGGTAGCCAGGATCAATCAGGAGAGGGCGTCGGTGATCTTGATAGCTCCTGCGTGGCCACGCAGGACTTGGTATGCAGATCTGGTGAATATGTCATCGGCTCCACCTTGGAAGCTACCTTTGAGACGAGACCTTCTTGTTCAGGGTCCGTTCGAACATCCGAATCTGGTTTCACTCCAGCTGACTGCTTGGAGATTGAACGCTTGATTTTATCGAAGCGAGGGTTCTCAGATTCTGTTATCGATACTCTTATTCAGGCCAGAAAGCCTGTAACTAGAAAGATTTACCACAAAATTTGGAAAAAATATATCTGTTGGTGTGAATCTAAAGGATTCCCTTGGGACAAGGTTAAGATTCCTAGGATCCTATCCTTCCTTCAAGAAGGATTGGAAAAAGGATTATCTGCAAGTTCCCTGAAGGGACAGATTTCTGCCTTGTCGGTGTTACTTCACAAAAAACTGGCTGCTGTGCCAGATGTTCAAGCTTTTGTTCAGGCTCTGGTTAGAATTAAGCCTGTTTACAAACCTTTGACTCCTCCTTGGAGTCTCAATTTAGTTCTTTCAGTTCTTCAGGGGGTTCCGTTTGAACCCTTGCATTCCGTTGATATTAAATTATTATCTTGGAAAGTTTTGTTTTTAGTTGCAATTTCTTCTGCCAGAAGAGTTTCAGAATTATCTGCTCTGCAGTGTTCTCCTCCTTATCTGGTGTTCCATGCAGATAAGGTGGTTTTACGTACCAAACCTGGTTTTCTTCCAAAAGTTGTTTCTAACAAAAACATTAACCAGGAGATTATCGTACCTTCTCTGTGTCCGAAACCAGTTTCAAAGAAGGAACGTTTGTTGCACAATTTGGATGTTGTTCGCGCTCTAAAATTCTATTTAGATGCTACAAAGGATTTTAGACAAACATCTTCCTTGTTTGTTGTTTATTCCGGTAAAAGGAGAGGTCAAAAAGCAACTTCTACCTCTCTCTCTTTTTGGATTAAAAGCATCATCAGATTGGCTTACGAGACTGCCGGACGGCAGCCTCCCGAAAGAATCACAGCTCATTCCACTAGGGCTGTGGCTTCCACATGGGCCTTCAAGAACGAGGCTTCTGTTGATCAGATATGTAGGGCAGCGACTTGGTCTTCACTGCACACTTTTACCAAATTTTACAAGTTTGATACTTTTGCTTCTTCTGAGGCTATTTTTGGGAGAAAGGTTTTGCAAGCCGTGGTGCCTTCCATTTAGGTGACCTGATTTGCTCCCTCCCTTCATCCGTGTCCTAAAGCTTTGGTATTGGTTCCCACAAGTAAGGATGACGCCGTGGACCGGACACACCTATGTTGGAGAAAACAGAATTTATGTTTACCTGATAAATTACTTTCTCCAACGGTGTGTCCGGTCCACGGCCCGCCCTGGTTTTTTAATCAGGTCTGATAATTTATTTTCTTTAACTACAGTCACCACGGTACCATATGGTTTCTCCTATGCAAATATTCCTCCTTAACGTCGGTCGAATGACTGGGGTAGGCGGAGCCTAGGAGGGATCATGTGACCAGCTTTGCTGGGCTCTTTGCCATTTCCTGTTGGGGAAGAGAATATCCCACAAGTAAGGATGACGCCGTGGACCGGACACACCGTTGGAGAAAGTAATTTATCAGGTAAACATAAATTCTGTTTTCCTGGTGTTAGTTTTGCACCAAAAAATTTTAACTTCTTTTTGCGTAATGCGTCATTCTTGGTGCCAAAATTTTGTTATTTTACCCCTCTCCCTCTATTGCTCGCAGTTTTCATAAACTTTGAAAGCTATTATGCCTGCTTTTGTTTTTCTCTACTGAAACTGTTACATTGTGGAAATTGAATATTTTGCCTAATGTTATTTTTCTTTTCCTGTTACATTTTGCGAGATGTCTCATTCTGATCCTTACTCTGATGTTACTGTAGAAACTATGATGCCCTGGAACACAATTCTACAAAGCTAAGTGTGTCCTTTTCATTATTAAGCTTTTGTTATTTCTTCAGGTCAATTATGTGGCATCTATTTATCATGTTTTATGCTAGCAATGTTTCTACATGTACGATAACATTTACTGTTTTTTACATATTCAGTTCATGTACTTGATTTCATCTGCAAACATCACATGTTGTTGCTTATATCATAAAAGGTTATGACGGCTATTATGCCTTTAAATAAACTTACGAGGTCTTTTCAAAATAGTTTTAATTAATTTTGTTCTGACCAACAGCATACTTAAGTTTATTCTACTGATGAAGGTTTCTTTGGTTCAAAGGCTCCTGTATCAGACTGTTTGTTGAAAAACAGAATTTATGTTTACCTGATAAATTTCTTTCTCCAACGGTGTGTCCGGTCCACGGCGTCATCCTTACTTGTGGGATATTCTCTTCCCCAACAGGAAATGGCAAAGAGCCCAGCAAAGCTGGTCACATGATCCCTCCTAGGCTCCGCCTACCCCAGTCATTCGACCGACGTTAAGGAGGAATATTTGCATAGGAGAAACCATATGGTACCGTGGTGACTGTAGTTAAAGAAAATAAAATATCAGACCTGATTAAAAAAACCAGGGCGGGCCGTGGACCGGACACACCGTTGGAGAAAGAAATTTATCAGGTAAACATAAATTCTGTTTTCTCCAACATAGGTGTGTCCGGTCCACGGCGTCATCCTTACTTGTGGGAACCAATACCAAAGCTTTAGGACACGGATGAAGGGAGGGAGCAAATCAGGTCACCTAAATGGAAGGCACCACGGCTTGCAAAACCTTTCTCCCAAAAATAGCCTCAGAAGAAGCAAAAGTATCAAACTTGTAAAATTTGGTAAAAGTGTGCAGTGAAGACCAAGTCGCTGCCCTACATATCTGATCAACAGAAGCCTCGTTCTTGAAGGCCCATGTGGAAGCCACAGCCCTAGTGGAATGAGCTGTGATTCTTTCGGGAGGCTGCCGTCCGGCAGTCTCGTAAGCCAATCTGATGATGCTTTTAATCCAAAAAGAGAGAGAGGTAGAAGTTGCTTTTTGACCTCTCCTTTTACCTGAATAAACAACAAACAAGGAAGATGTTTGTCTAAAATCCTTTGTAGCATCTAAATAGAATTTTAGAGCGCGAACAACATCCAAATTGTGCAACAAACGTTCCTTCTTTGAAACTGGTTTTGGACACAGAGAAGGTACGATAATCTCCTGGTTAATGTTTTTGTTAGAAACAACTTTTGGAAGAAAACCAGGTTTAGTACGTAAAACCACCTTATCTGCATGGAACACCAGATAAGGAGGAGAACACTGCAGAGCAGATAATTCTGAGACTCTTCTAGCAGAAGAAATCGCAACTAAAAACAAAACTTTCCAAGATAATAACTTAATATCAACGGAATGTAAGGGTTCAAACGGAACCCCCTGAAGAACTGAAAGAACTAAATTGAGACTCCAAGGAGGAGTCAAAGGTTTGTAAACAGGCTTGATTCTAACCAGAGCCTGAACAAAGGCTTGAACATCTGGCACAGCTGCCAGCTTTTTGTGAAGTAATACCGACAGGGCAGAAATCTGTCCCTTCAGGGAACTTGCAGATAATCCTTTTTCCAATCCTTCTTGAAGGAAGGATAGAATCCTAGGAATCTTAACCTTGTCCCAAGGGAATCCTTTAGATTCACACCAACAGATATATTTTTTCCAAATTTTGTGGTAAATCTTTCTAGTCACAGGCTTTCTGGCCTGAACAAGAGTATCGATAACAGAATCTGAGAATCCTCGCTTCGATAAAATCAAGCGTTCAATCTCCAAGCAGTCAGCTGGAGTGAAACCAGATTCGGATGTTCGAACGGACCCTGAACAAGAAGGTCTCGTCTCAAAGGTAGCTTCCAAGGTGGAGCCGATGACATATTCACCAGATCTGCATACCAAGTCCTGCGTGGCCACGCAGGAGCTATCAAGATCACCGACGCCCTCTCCTGCTTGATCCTGGCTATCAGCCTGGGGATGAGAGGAAAAGGCGGGAACACATAAGCTAGTTTGAAGGTCCAAGGTGCTACTAGTGCATCCACTAGAGCCGCCTTGGGATCCCTGGATCTGGCCCCGTAGCAAGGAACTTTGAAGTTCTGACGAGAGGCCATCAGATCCATGTCTGGAATGCCCCACAGGTGAGTGACTTGGGCAAAGATTTCCGGATGGAGTTCCCACTCCCCCGGATGCAATGTCTGCCGACTCAGAAAATCCGCTTCCCAATTTTCCACTCCTGGGATGTGGATAGCAGACAGGTGGCAGGAGTGAGACTCCGCCCAAAGAATAATTTTGGTTACTTCTTCCATCGCTAGGGAACTCCTTGTTCCCCCCTGATGGTTGATGTACGCAACAGTCGTCATGTTGTCTGATTGAAACCGTATGAACCTGGTCCTCGCAAGCTGGGGCCAGGCCTGGAGAGCATTGAATATTGCTCTCAGTTCCAGAATATTTATCGGTAGAAGAGATTCTTCCCGAGACCAAAGACCCTGAGCTTTCAGGGATCCCCAGACCGCGCCCCAGCCTATCAGACTGGCGTCGGTCGTGACAATGACCCACTCTGGTCTGTGGAACATCATCCCTTGAGACAGATTGTCCAGGGACAGCCACCAACGGAGTGAGTCTCTGGTCCTCTGATTTACTTGTATCTTCGGAGACAAGTCTGTATAGTCCCCATTCCACTGACTGAGCATGCACAGTTGTAATGGTCTTAGATGAATGCGCGCAAAAGGAACTATGTCCATCGCCGCCACCATCAACCCGATCACTTCCATGCACTGAGCTATGGAAGGAAGAGGAACGGAATGAAGTATCCGACAAGAGTCCAGAAGCTTTGTTTTTCTGGCCTCTGTTAGAAAGATCCTCATTTCTAAGGAGTCTATAATTGTTCCCAAGAAGGGAACCCTTGTTGACGGGGATAGAGAACTCTTTTCCACGTTCACTTTCCAGCCGTGAGATCTGAGAAAGGCCAGGACAATGTCCGTGTGAGCCTTTGCTTGAGGAAGGGACGACGCTTGAATCAGAATGTCGTCCAGGTAAGGTACTACTGCAATGCCCCTTGGTCTTAGCACCGCTAGAAGGGACCCTAGTACCTTTGTGAAAATCCTAGGAGCAGTGGCTAATCCGAAAGGAAGCGCCACGAACTGGTAATGTTTGTCCAGGAATGCAAACCTTAGGAACCGATGATGTTCCTTGTGGATAGGAATATGTAGATACGCATCCTTTAAATCCACCGTGGTCATGAATTGACCTTCCTGGATGGAAGGAAGGATAGTTCGAATGGTTTCCATCTTGAACGATGGGACCTTGAGAAATTTGTTTAAGATCTTGAGATCTAGGATTGGTCTGAACGTTCCCTCTTTTTTGGGAACTATGAACAGATTGGAGTAGAACCCCATCCCTTGTTCTCTTAATGGAACAGGATGAATCACTCCCATTTTTAACAGGTCTTCTACACAATGTAAGAACGCCTGTCTTTTTATGTGGTCTGAAGACAACTGCGACCTGTGGAACCTCCCCCTTGGGGGAAGTCCCTTGAATTCCAGAAGATAACCCTGGGAGACTATTTCTAGCGCCCAAGGATCCAGAACATCTCTTGCCCAAGCCTGAGCGAAGAGAGAGAGTCTGCCCCCCACCAGATCCGGTCCCGGATCGGGGGCCAATATTTCATGCTGTCTTGGTAGCAGTGGCAGGTTTCTTGGCCTGCTTTCCCTTGTTCCAGCCTTGCATTGGTCTCCAAGCTGGCTTGGCCTGAGCAGTATTACCCTCTTGCTTAGAGGACGTAGCACCTTGGGCTGGTCCGTTTTTACGAAAGGGACGAAAATTAGGTCTATTTTTTGCCTTGAAAGGCCGATCCTGAGGAAGGGCGTGGCCCTTACCCCCAGTGATATCAGAGATAATCTCTTTCAAGTCAGGACCAAACAATGTTTTCCCCTTGAAAGGAATGTTTAGTAGCTTGTTCTTGGAAGACGCATCAGCCGACCAAGATTTCAACCAAAGCGCTCTGCGCGCCACAATAGCAAACCCAGAGTTCTTAGCCGCTAACTTAGCCAATTGCAAAGAGGCGTCTAGAGTGAAAGAATTAGCCAATTTGAGAGCATTGATTCTGTCCATAATCTCCTCATAAGGAGGAGAGTCACTATCGAGCACCTTAAGCAGTTCATCAAACCAGAAATATGCGGCAGTAGTGACAGGGACAATGCATGAAATGGGTTGTAGAAGGTAACCCTGCTGAACAAACATCTTTTTAAGCAAGCCTTCTAATTTTTTATCCATAGGATCTTTGAAAGCACAACTATCCTCTATGGGAATAGTGGTGCGTTTGTTTAAAGTAGAAACCGCTCCCTCGACCTTGGGGACTGACTGCCATAAGTCCTTTCTGGGGTCGACCATAGGAAACAATTTTTTAAATATGGGGGGAGGGACGAAAGGAATACCGGGCCTTTCCCATTCTTTATTAACAATGTCCGCCACCCGCTTGGGTATAGGAAAAGCTTCTGGGAGCCCCGGCACCTCTAGGAACTTGTCCATTTTACATAGTTTCTCTGGGATGACTAAATTTTCACAATCATCCAGAGTGGATAATACCTCCTTAAGCAAAATGCGGAGATGTTCCAATTTAAATTTAAATGTAATCACATCAGATTCAGCCTGCTGAGAAATGTTCCCTAAATCAGTAATTTCTCCCTCAGACAAAACCTCCCTGGCCCCCTCAGATTGGGTTAGGGGCCCTTCAGAGATATTAATATCAGCGTCGTCATGCTCTTCAGTAACTAAAACAGAGCAGCCACGCTTACGCTGACAAGGGTTCATTTTGTGTCAGGGTTTTGACTGTTACTGCACCTTTAAGTTGGTTCACCAATCACAGTGATTCATCACCTATTTTAACACCTGCTCTCCTAACTAGCATTGCTTAGTATTTTGTTTCTCTATCTAGAGTAACTCTGAGCCTTACTCTCTGAGATTTTCACAGATACCTAACTTCAATTTTCCTCCTCAGGATTCATTGTTTAACAAAGTCATTTCTTTAACAAGAGGACAACACTCCTGTCAGCATTGGAATCTGCAGACCTCTAACTTCTTGCTAATTCCTAGCCTGTAGTGTCTTGGCATCTTAACAACTACAGAGAAGCTGTTTCCTTTTTTCTACAAGCAGGGATCTGTTTCTTGCAACACTAACAGGAAGTGATTGGGACCAAATTGTGCGCGCACAAGGAGTCAGAACAGGCAGCAGGTTCGGACAACAAACTTTGTGAGTAACATTTTCTAACCTTCCACAACTACTGTTTTGTGTTTCTCTGCCTGTATTTCTACCGCTTCTCATGCTAACTGGGATTACTAGTTCAACACATACTGTGCACATACTTTGCATTAGCCTGATTTGTGATCTGCTTCAGATTGAGGCTGTGTTTTCCAATTGTGTATTATCCTCAGCAGAATATTAAGATTCATACCAAGTGTGACTGTCTAAATGTTATTTGATGAATAACTACTTCTAACCTTTCATTGTGGATTACAACTCTGAAATTTGTGTTTACCTTACTTAAGGATTTTCTACAGAGATCACTGAGGATTACAAATAGAGATTCTATTTTCGCATATTTTCTATCTAATGTCTAACATGTCGCTTCTCCCTCAATAAGGGTCTAACGTGACACCTGGGTATATAATTAAGTATTCAGTATATCCTGAAAACTATACTTTATAACAACTTTACACTATACTACTTGGTTTCACTTTGAAGCTAGTGTTACCAAATCACAATAGTGTTACATTTCACATTTTTGTCTTGTAAAGTTGTTACCTCCTTGACATAATACTAAGCCTAAAAAAGTTACGTCACAAGTATGGATCCTGCTGAAATACCCCAGTTTGTATTTAACCTAAACCAAAAGGTGGATAAAATGGGGCAAGCAATATTAGACCTACAACTAGAAACACAGGTTCTTAGAGAATTGATAAAGGATCTGAAAGTCCCGCACACCTCAACTATTGAACCACAAGTTAGTTTACCTGACTCCTTTTCTGGAGACAGGCGGTCTTACAGACAATTTAAAAATGCTTGCCACCTCCTATTTAACTTAAAACCTCACACCTACCCAACAGACAGGGTAAGGGTACTCTCTACAATATCTTTTCTCAGGTCAGAACCTAGGGTATGGGCTGACCACCTATGTGAAACCAATGACCCTCTAATAAATTCTTTCTCTGGGTTTTTCTCTGCTATGGATGAGTTATACAGTGATACAGATATCCAACTCACAGCAGAACAAAAAATGAGAAACCTTAAACAAGGAAAAAAATCTGTGGAGGATTACATCACAGAATTTAAATTATATGCTTCCGATTCAGCCTGGAGTTTGGTTTCACTCCGCAATCAGTTTAGGCTCGGCCTCTCTGATTCCGTTAAAGACGAACTAGCAAGGATAGAGATGCCAAGTACTCTGGATGCTCTCATGAAAGTAGCAACTCAGATTGATCGTAGGCTAAGAGAACGTAAGGCAGAACGCACCTACACTGAACCTGCTTCTAAGGTCCCATCGTCCAGCACTACACACTCAAGACCTACAACTAATGACCCCGTCACCCCTATGGATATCGGGGTAATTAGGGGACCACTCACTGCCGAAGAACGAATGAGAAGAAGGAACAACCACTTATGCATGTATTGTGCAAACCCAAGTCACATGGTCACAGTCTGTCCCATTCTACTTAAAAACAAAAAGAGTAAGTTTAATATTGTAAATAATGTAACAAGACTTGATGAACTACCTTCTTATTGCAATTTATCTCTCTTGTTACAGTGGGACCTTAGACGTCTGCCAATCAATGCCATAGTGGATTCTGGAGCTTTTGGCAATTTCATTGACAACACCACTGTACAAATTAATAAAATACCCACTGTTGAAAAAAAACACCCTGTCTCTCTCAAGGTTATTGATGGTTCCGTACTAGAAAACGGTCCTATCACGCACAAAACAATTCCCTTATTAGTGACCACTCAAGGGGGACATACTGAGTATATTACCTTTGACGTTATACCTTCACCACATTTCCAAGTTGTTTTAGGTCTATACTGGCTACAATTACATAATCCTAATATAGACTGGTCATCACTCACTTTGACCTTTCAATCAACATTTTGTAAAAATACTTGTTTTCCTCAAACAGCAGTACTACACACTAGCACTGATGTACCTCCTATACCGACTCACTATCTAGATTTCCAGGAAGTGTTTAGTAAGGTGGAAGCTGATACACTTCCACCTCACCGGGTATACGACTGCCCAATTGAATTAATCCCAGGAGCAACACTACCTGTAGGTCATCTTTACCCCCTTAGCCAACCTGAACTAGAACATTTAAAAGAATATCTGCAAGACAACCTAAAGAAAGGTTTCATCCGACCGTCTACCTCTCCTGCAGCTGCAGGTATGTTTTTTGTGACTAATAAAGACTCCACTCTTCGTCCCATCATAGATTATAGGGAGCTCAATAAACGGACCGTAAAAAATCGGTATCCACTCCCTTTAATTCCCGAAATGATCGAACGACTTACTGATGCCACAGTGTTCACAAAACTTGACTTGCGTGGGGCTTACAACCTTATTCGTATAAGGGAAGGCGACGAATGGCTCACTGCCTTTAGAACTAGGTATGGGCTCTTTGAATATCTTGTGATGCCATTCGGCCTTTGTAATGCCCCCGCAACTTTCCAGCACTTTATAAATGATATATTTCGCGATCTCTTAGATGTTTGTTTAGTTGTCTATTTAGACGACATCCTGATCTACTCTCAGAATATTTCTGACCACATAAAACACGTACGCTGGGTGCTGGCCCGTTTAAAGGTACATAAGTTATATGCCAAGCTCGAGAAATGTTCGTTCCACAAATCTACTATTTCCTTTTTGGGGTATACCATCTCCTCAGAAGGCGTACAGATGCAGTCTGAAAAGGTTGAAGCAGTAAAAAATTGGCCACAACCTCATGACCGCAAATCCCTACAAAGGTTTCTAGGTTTTGCTAATTATTATAGAAAATTCATAAGGAATTTTTCTAGAATTGTTAAACCATTGACTCAACTTACTGGTACTACACACCCATTTCTTTGGGAACAACAACATACCGCTGTCTTTGAACACCTGAAAACATTGTTCACCAAAGCTCCCATCTTACATCTACCTAATCCTAACCTTCAGTATATTCTGGAGGTGGACTCTTCAGACTATGCTATAGGTGCAGTCTTGTCCCAACAGAAGGCACCTCATGAACCGATGCATCCCATTTCTTTCTTTTCTAAATCCATGAGTTCAGCTGAGAAAAACTACGCAATCGGTGATAAAGAATTGTTAGCAATCCGAAGATCATTAGAATTCTGGCGACACCTCCTAGAAGGGGCTAAGAAAACCTTTTTGATTTATACTGACCACAAAAACCTTCAGTATCTCCAAAATAATAAGACTCTCTCATCCAGACAGGTTAGATGGAGTCTGTATTTTGCAAGATTTGATTTCCAGATAATCTATCGCCCGGCATGTAAAAATGGTAAGGCTGATGCCCTCTCTCGCCAATCGAGTCCACCATCTCAAAGTACCAGTTATACAAATATTATTCCGACTGAACGATTCATTGGTTTAACTTCTGACATTTTAACAGACATACAAAAGCTCTCACATATGCCACTACCTAACTCTAAGGTTCAGCTAATTAACCGGAATGGAATATATTACTACAAAGACAGAATATTCTTACCTGAACCTTTAAGACATCAAATTCTACAAGAGCAGCATGATTCACCTCTTGCAGGTCATCCAGGAGAGAGACGTACATTAGAGTTGATCAGCAGAGCGTATTGGTGGCCAGACATGAAAAGATCAATTTCTGACTACATAAAAACCTGCCTTATATGTCAAACTTGCAAAACAGAGAAAAAGAGCCCATATGGACTACTTATGCCCCTACCTGTTTCTGATAGACCATGGAAACAAATAGGCATAGACTTCATAGTGGATTTACCTCCCTCTAAAAATCATACCACTATAATGGTGGTTGTTGATAGTTTTTCAAAAATGGCTCACTTTCTACCATTTCATAAATTACCCACTGCACCTGAAACAGCCAGACTTTTTATGGATCAAATCCTCAAGTTACATGGAGTACCAAGTACTGTGATTTCTGACAGGGGATCTCAATTTACTTCAAGGTTTTGGAAATGTTTATGCAAAGCCCTTAATATCAAACACCAATTCACTACTTCATTCCATCCTCAATCAAATGGACAAGTGGAGAGAATAAACCAATGGTTGGACGAATACCTACGATGTTTTTGTGCTTATCAACAACATAATTGGATTTCATATCTCTCTTTCGCAGAATTTGCATATAACAACCTTACTAATTCTTCAACCAATCTTACACCCTTCTATGCAAATTACGGATACCACCCCACTTTCACTTCCATCTCATCAACCCCTTCTGATTCACCTTTGGTTGATGAGTTGAATAATTCTTTACAGGACAACTTCAATTTTATAAAAGAGAACATTATTAAGGCTCAAAACTCACAGAAATATCACTACGACTTAAGACATAGAGATCCTCCTAAGTATAAAATCGGAGACCAAGTATGGTTATCAACCAAGAACCTACGAATACAAGTGCCAAGTAGGAAACTAACACAAAAGTTTTGTGGACCTTTCAAAATTCTCAAAGTAGTCAATCCTAACGCCGTTACTTTAGACCTACCCTCTTCCATGAAAATACATGCTACATTTCATGTATCTCTCCTCAAGCCTTATAACCCAACCAGAGTTCAAGCTTCTCACACACCTTCGTCTCTTGAATTACAAGATACCGATGTATATGAGGTTGATCAGATTATTGACTCTAGGATTTCCAAAGGAGTATTGCAATACTTGGTTAGATGGAAGAACTTCACCAAGGATGATGATACGTGGGAACCTTCTACTAATATCTATGCTCCTAAATTGGTCTCCCAGTTCCATCAGAAATTCCCGGATTCTCCTAGACCTTAAGCTGAGGATCAGCTTGCTTGACGGGGGGATCATGTCAGGGTTTTGACTGTTACTGCACCTTTAAGTTGGTTCACCAATCACAGTGATTCATCACCTATTTTAACACCTGCTCTCCTAACTAGCATTGCTTAGTATTTTGTTTCTCTATCTAGAGTAACTCTGAGCCTTACTCTCTGAGATTTTCACAGATACCTAACTTCAATTTTCCTCCTCAGGATTCATTGTTTAACAAAGTCATTTCTTTAACAAGAGGACAACACTCCTGTCAGCATTGGAATCTGCAGACCTCTAACTTCTTGCTAATTCCTAGCCTGTAGTGTCTTGGCATCTTAACAACTACAGAGAAGCTGTTTCCTTTTTTCTACAAGCAGGGATCTGTTTCTTGCAACACTAACAGGAAGTGATTGGGACCAAATTGTGCGCGCACAAGGAGTCAGAACAGGCAGCAGGTTCGGACAACAAACTTTGTGAGTAACATTTTCTAACCTTCCACAACTACTGTTTTGTGTTTCTCTGCCTGTATTTCTACCGCTTCTCATGCTAACTGGGATTACTAGTTCAACACATACTGTGCACATACTTTGCATTAGCCTGATTTGTGATCTGCTTCAGATTGAGGCTGTGTTTTCCAATTGTGTATTATCCTCAGCAGAATATTAAGATTCATACCAAGTGTGACTGTCTAAATGTTATTTGATGAATAACTACTTCTAACCTTTCATTGTGGATTACAACTCTGAAATTTGTGTTTACCTTACTTAAGGATTTTCTACAGAGATCACTGAGGATTACAAATAGAGATTCTATTTTCGCATATTTTCTATCTAATGTCTAACATGTCGCTTCTCCCTCAATAAGGGTCTAACGTGACACCTGGGTATATAATTAAGTATTCAGTATATCCTGAAAACTATACTTTATAACAACTTTACACTATACTACTTGGTTTCACTTTGAAGCTAGTGTTACCAAATCACAATAGTGTTACATTTCACATTTTTGTCTTGTAAAGTTGTTACCTCCTTGACATTTTGGCTAAAATGTTTTTGACAGAATTATCCATTACAGCCGTTAATTGTTGCATAGTAAGGAGTATTGGCGCGCTAGATGTACTAGGGGCCTCCTGAGTGGGCAAGACTCGTGTAGACGAAGGAGGGAATGATGCAGTACCATGCTTACTCCCCTCACTTGAGGAATCATCTTGGGCATCATTGTCATTATCACATAAATCACATTTATTTAAATGAATAGGAATTCTGGCTTCCCCACATTCAGAACACAGTCTATCTGGTAGTTCAGACATGTTAAACAGGCATAAACTTGATCAGAAAGTACAAAAAACGTTTTAAAATAAAACCGCTACTGTCACTTTAAATTTTAAACTGAACACACTTTATTACTGCAATTGCGAAAAAACATGAAGGAATTGTTCAAAATTCACCAAATTTTCACCACAGCGTCTTAAAGCCTTGAAAATATTGCACACCAATTTTGGAAGCTTTAACCCTTAAAATAACGGAACCGGAGCCGTTTTAAGCTTTAAACCCCTTTACAGTCCCTGGTATCTGCTTTGCTGAGACCCAACCAAACCCAAAGGGGAATACGATACCAAATGACGCCTTCAGAAGTCTTTTATAAGTATCAGAGCTCCTCTCACATGCGACTGCATGCCATGCCTCTCAAAAACAAGTGCGCAACACCGGCGCGAAAATGAGACTCTGCCTATGCTTTGGGAAAGCCCCTAAAGAATAAGGTGTCTAAAACAGTGCCTGCCGATATTATTATATCAAAATACCCAGATAAAATGATTCCTCAAGGCTAAATATGTGTTAATAATCAATCGATTTAGCCCAGAAAAAGTCTACAGTTTAAATAAGCCCTTGTGAAGCCCTTATTTACAATCGTAATAAACATGGCTTACCGGATCCCATAGGGAAAATGACAGCTTCCAGCATTACATCGTCTTGTTAGAATGTGTCATACCTCAAGCAGCAAGGGACTGCAAACTGTTCCCCCAACTGAAGTTAATTGCTCTCAACAGTCCTGTGTGGAACAGCCATGGATTTTAGTTACGGTTGCTAAAATCATTTTCCTCATACAAACAGAATTCTTCATCTCTTTTCTGTTTCTGAGTAAATAGTACGTACCAGCACTATTTGAAAATAACAAACTCTTGATTGAATAATGAAAAACTACAGTTAAACACTAAAAAACTCTAAGCCATCTCCGTGGAGATGTTGCCTGTACAACGGCAAAGAGAATGACTGGGGTAGGCGGAGCCTAGGAGGGATCATGTGACCAGCTTTGCTGGGCTCTTTGCCATTTCCTGTTGGGGAAGAGAATATCCCACAAGTAAGGATGACGCCGTGGACCGGACACACCTATGTTGGAGAAATTCTCCTTATTTTTCATTTGAAGATTTTTTGTTCTTTGTTAAGGAAATTTTTCTATTTATAGCTTTTAGGAGTCTAGTCTTCCTATTAACTATCGGCTAGATTACGAGTTTTGCGTTATGAGTGAAAAAGCAGCGTTATGGCTCTTTTTCACTACCACTGCTATTACGAGTCTTGTAGGTATAGCTGTACCACACACGTTTTTGTCCGTCACGCCAGAGGCGTAACTAAAAACCACAGGGCCCAGGTGCAAGAAAAATTACCCCTCAAAAAAAGTGAATTTGATACATATCTTTTTTTATTTAACATTTAACACAGAAATAAAATGTGAATCAGATTACATGTCTGGAAAAGGAGGTACCCTGTGCCCACAGTCTGTGAGATGGTCTGACCCCCTATTACTTGTATATAGGGAGACTGTTTAACCCACCAGTACTGTATATAGTGAGTCAGTGACACAGTCTTTAATCTGCTGGTGAGATGGCTGGCCTGACCCTACCCGCCCCAGTACTTTATAAAGTGACCACATTAGTCTGTGACATAGTCCAGCCCCCCATACTGTATATAGTGGTACTGTATAGTGACACTGTTTACCCCCTCCACCCATGCTGTAGTAACAAGGCCTGTAATTTGCTGGTTCCAAAAACATACACACACACATACATGCATAAATACACACACAGTCACATACATACACATACACACACACATACATGCATAAATACACACACAGTCACATACATACACATACACACACACACACACACACATACATGCATAAATACACACACAGTCACATACATACACACATAAACACCAATGGGTAAAACAGAAAGACTAACCCCTGTAGTCAGAGACACTAGTGAAGCATCATGTCACACTCATGGCAGGTCAACGTAACTACCGCACTTTTTAAAAAGTCCTTTTTCAATGGGACTTCCATAGCGCCGGTATTACGAGTTTGCCTGTCCGGCCAAAAAGTGAGCGGTACAGCCTATAACTACAAGATCCGTACTGTAAACTGAAAGTCAGTCATTATTGGTTTTACGCTACAAAGCTGTAACATAAAACTCATAACTAAAGTGTTACAAAGTACACTAACACCCATAAACTACCTATTAACCCCTAAACCAAGGCCCTCCCGCATTGCAAACACTAAAATAAATTATTAACCCCTAATCTGCCACTCCGGACATCGCCGCCACTATAATAAACATATTAACCCTTAAACCGCCGCACTCCCGCATTGCAAACACTAGTTAAATATTATTAACCCCTAATATGCTGCCCCCAATGTCGTCGCCACCTACATACACTTATTAATCCCTAATCTGCCGCCCCCGACATCGCCGCCACCTAACTACACTTATTAACCCCTAATCTGCTGCCCCCAATGTCGCCGACACTATACTAAAGTTATTAACCTCTAAACCTCTGGCCTCCCACATCACTAACACTAAATAAATATATTAACCCCTAAACCTAACCCTAAGTCTGTCTAACCCTAACCCCCCTAACTTTAATATAATTAAAATAAATCAAAATAAAACTTATTATTATTGCCTAAATAATTCCTATTTAAAACTAAATACTTACCTATAAAATAAACCCTAAGCTAGCTACAAAATAACTAATAGTTACATTGTAGCTATCTTAGGTTTTATTTTTATTTCACAGCTATGTTTGTATTTATTTTAACTAGGTAGAATAGTTAGTAAATAGTTATTAACCTAAGTTACACTAACACCTAACATTACACTAAAATTAAAAAATTACATTAATTAAATACAATTAACTAAATTACAAAAAAAAACCCACTAAATTACACAAAATAAAAAATAAATTATCAAAAATTTAAACTAATTACACCTAATCTAATAGCCCTATCAAAATAAAAAAGCCCCCCAAAATAAAAAAACCTAGCCTACACTAAACTGCCAATAGCCCTTAAAAGGGCCTGTTGCTGGGCATTGCCCCAAAGAAATCAGCTCTTTTACCTGTAAAAAAAAATACAAACAACCCCCCAACAGTAAAACCCACCATTGGAACAGCCAATAGAATGCAAGCTCAATCCTGTTGGCTGATTGGATCAGCCAGTAGGATTGAAGCTCAATCCTATTGGCTGATTGCATCAGCCAATAGGATTTTTTAACCTTTAATTCCGATTGGCTGATAGAATTCTATCAGTCAATTGGAATTCAAGTGCCGCCATCTTGGATGACGTCATTTAAAGGAAAATTCATTCTTGAAAAACCAGCGAAAGAAGAGGATGCTCCGGGCCGGATGTCTTGAAGATGGAGCCGCTCTGCGTCGGAAGGATGAAGATAGAAGATGCTGTCTGAATGAAGACTTCTGTCCATCTGGAGGACGACTTCTTGTCGCTTGGATGAAGACTTCTCCCGGCATCGTTGAGGATGGATGTCCGGTCTTCAAAAACTGTAAGTGGATCTTCGGGGGTTAGTGTTAGGTTGTTTTAATGATTTATTGGGTTTTATTTTTAGATTTGGAACTTTGGGCAATGTAAAAGAGCTAAATGCCCTTTTAAGGGCATTGCCCATCCAAATGCCCTTTTCAGGGCAATGGGGAGCTTAGGTTTTTTTTTTTAGGTAGTTTTTTTTTGGGGGTGTTGGTTATGTAGGTGGTGGGTTTTACTATTGAGGGGTTGTTTGTATTTTTTTTTTACAGGTAAAAGAGCTGATTTCTTTGGAGCCATGCCCCGCAAAAGGCCCTTTTAAGGGCTATTGGCAGTTTAGTGTAGGCTAGTTTTTTTTATTTTGGGGGGGCTTTTTTATTTTGATAGGGCTATTAGATTAGATTTATTAGTTTAAATATTTTATAATTTCTTTTTTATTTTGTGTAATTTCGTGTTGTTTTTTTTTGTAATTTAGTTAATTGTATTTATGTATTTTTTTTAATTTTAGTGTAATTTTAGGTGTTAGTGTAACTTAGGTTAGGTTTTATTTTACAGGTAAATTTGTATTTATTTTAACTAGGTAGCTAGTAAATAGTTAATAAATATTTACTAACTATTCTACCTAGTTAAAATAAATACAAACTTAGCTGTGAAATAAAAATAAAACCTAAGATAGCTACAGTGTAACTATTAGTTATATTGTAGCTAGCTTAGGGTTTATTTTATAGGTATTTAGTTTTAAATAGGAATTATTTAGGTAATAATCATAATTTTTATTTAGATTTATTTTAATTATATTAAAGTTAGGGGTGTTAGGGTTAGGGTTAGACTTAGGGTTAGGTTTAGGGGTTAATATATTTATTTAGTGTTAGTGATGTGGGAGGCCAGAGGTTTAGGGGTTAATAACTTTAGTATAGTGGCAACGGCGACGTTGGGGGTGGAAGATTAGGGGTTAATAAGTGTCGGTAGGTGGCAGCGACATTGGGGGCGGCAGATTAGGGGTTAATAAGTGTAATGTAGGTGTCGGCGATGTTGGGGCAGCAGATTAGGGGTTAATAAGTGTAATGTAGGTGTCAGTGATGTCGGAGGCGGCAGATTAGGGGTATTTACACTCAGGGTTTATGTTAAGGTGTTAGGGTTAAACATAAATTTTCTTTCCCCATAGGAATCAATGGGGCTGCGTTACGGAACTTTACGTTCCTTTATTGCAGGTGTTAGTCTTTTTTTTAGCCGGCTCTCCCCATTGATGTCTATGGGGAAATCGTGCACGAGCACGTAAAACCAGCTCAAAGCAGCGCTGGTATTTGTGTGCGGTATGGAGCTCAACGCTTCCATATTGCCCGCTAACGCCGGGTTTTTGCAAACCTGTAATAGCAGCGATATTAAAGGTGAGCGGTGGAAATAACTTGCAAGTTATTACCGAGCCGCTCATAACGCAAAACTCGTAATCTGGCCGTATGTTAATAATCCTTTTCAAATCTGGATTTTAACATTTTTTGCTTTTGAGGTTTTTTTATATTCATATTTTATTTCATTCAGACCACTTGTGGATTCTGAGATTTTCTTTTTAAGCTTTACCAATTTGTCGCTTTCCATTTGGTTTAGTGACAGCTTTATGAATCTTTTCAAAGGTTCTTGGTGCCCTTCTTTCTGTCTTCAGACAATAGGGTATTGTGGGGTTTCCTTATTTGGATGGTATCTTGGTATTAGCTTAAACTTTTCTTTTATTAAAGTTGGACAGATAGCTCAGCATGCTTATGCACTGTGACTGAGCTCTGTAGCAACCTGAGAGTTGCAGATTCGATTCCCGGCCTTTCATCCTTCCGAGGTCGATTATTTGAGCAGCGTCTTGAGTCCCTTACGGGTGATTAGACCCACTTTATAAGTACCCAATACATACATATGAAAGAGCAGTATTCAAATATATGGAATTTTCTTTTTGTGGAGAAATTTTGTCCCTTCTTTGTGTCCTAATCCTAAAGAATTCTTTGAGAGTTCTTTACATCCTTTGAAAGTGGTAAGAACTTTATAATTCTATATCGAAGTTACTAGGATTTCAGAAGACTTCTAGTCTATCTGCTGTTTTTCTGACTCCGGAAAAGGTTAGGAAGCCTCTGCCATTTCTTTGGCTTCCTGATTAAAGATTTTTGTTTTTCGAGGCTTATTTCAAGGCAGGGCGGGCTCCGCCTCAGAGTTTTACAGCTCATTCTACTAAGCTCAGTCGCCTTTTCTTGTGCTTTTTCAGAATGAAGCTTAGGTTGATCAAATTTGCAAATCAGTAATTTGGTCTTCTTTGTATACTTTTATTGTTTTTACCATTTTTATGTATTTGCTTCTTCTGAAGCAGTCTTTGGTAGAAAAAGGTCTTCAACAGCTGTTTCAGTTTGATTCTACTGCTTTTGATTTAATTTTTTTGTGAAAAACTTAATTATTGTGTGGATTTAATTTCTCAGTGGAAATAGCTGTTGTTATTTTATCCCTCCCTCTCTAGTGACTCTTCTGTGGACTTCCACATCTTGGGTATTTATATCCCATACGTCACTAGCTCATGGACTCCTGCCAATTTCATGAAAGAAAACATAATTTATGTAAGAACTTACCTGATAAATTAATTTCTTTCATATTGACAAGAGTCCATGAGGCCCACCCTTTTTATGGTGGTTATGATTTTTTTTTTTATAAAAGCACAATTATTTTTCCAGTTCCTCTTTTTGTATGCTTTTCTACTCCTTATTTTATCATCCCACTACTTAGCTATTCGTTAAACTGAATTGTGGGTGTGGTGAGGGGTGTATTTATAGGCATTTTGAGGCTTGGGGAACTTTGCCCCTCCTGGTAGGATTGTATATTATCATCCCACTACTTAGCTATTCCTTAAACTGAATTGTGGGTGTGGTGAGGGGTGTATTTATAGGCATTTTGAGGCTTGGGGAACTTTGCCCCTCCTGGTAGAATTGTATATCCCATACGTCACAAGCTCATGGACTCTTGCCAATATGAAAAATTAATTTATCAGGTAAGTTCTTTCATAAATTATGTTTTTTGGTGTAATTCAAATGGGTTCTCTTGGAACAGAGTAAAGTTTCCTCAGATTTTGGCTTTTCTTCGGAACGCCTGGAGAAAGGTTTGTCAGTCAGTACTCAGATTTCGGCATTGTCTATTCTTTTGCACAAAAGTCTGGCAGTTCTGCCAGACGTTCAATCTTCTGTTCAGGCCTTGGTCAAAATTAAGCCTGTGTTTAAATCGGTTGCTCCTCCTTGGAGCCTTAATCTTGTTCTTAAAGTTTTGCAGCAGGCTCCGTTTGAGCCGATGCATTCTGTTGATATTAAATTACTATCTTGGAAGGTTTTATTTCTTATTGCTATTGCTTCTGCTCGCAGAGTTTCTGAGCTTTGGCTCTGCAGTGTGATTCCCTTTACCTTGTTTTTCATGCTGATAATGCGGTCCTTTGTACTAAAGCTGGGGTTTCTCCCTAAGGTAGTGTCGGATCGCAATATTAATCAGGAAATTGTTGTTCCTTCTTTTTGTCCTAATCCTCCTTCCCAGAAGGAACATGTTTTGCATAATTTGGATGTTGTGCGTGCTTTAAAATTTTACCTTCAAGCAACTAAAGATTTTCGGCAGACTTCCGCCCTGTTTGTTTTCTCTGATAAGCGTAGGGGTCAGAAGGCCACCTCTCCCACTTTTTCTCTCTGGTTGAGAAGTGTTATTCGCTTAGCTTATGAGACAGCTGGGCAACAGCCTCATGAGAGTATTACGGCTCATTATACTTGAGCAGTATCATCTTCATGGGCTTTAAAAAATGAAGCCTCTGTGGAACAGATTTGCAAGGCGGCCATATGGTCCTCCTTATATACTTTTCGAAATTCTACAAATTTGATACTTTTGCCTCGGCTGAGGCTTCCTATAAAAGAAAAGTTCTTCATGCCTTTGGTTTTGGTCCAACTAACTTGTTTTTCCCTCCCTTTCAATCTGTGTTCTCTAGCTTGGGTATTGGTTCCCACTAGTAATTGGCGATGCTACTATCCATCACACTTGAAAGTCCGTGTTCCTGTTCCACGGCGTCGATTCCGGTAAGATCGTGTCATTTTACTTTATTCATCAATGTAGTGTAATGTTAATGTTTTCCCGAGAGGCTACCACCTTGCAGGTCTAACTTATCATAAAGGTCTTAGTGAGTCTCTTGTAGTATCTTGGAATATCTCCTGAGGGGGGTTATTGAACAGGGGGGGGTTATAATCATGTTTGTTATGTGATTCAACCTGCTTATGTGTGATGTTTATGGGCTCGTGGTTTGGAACATTGAGGCCTTTGGAAGTGACGCAGCCTTTTGGTTGGGTGCGCTTTTTTGGACTGTACGGTTCACCTTGTGTTCGGGCATGGTTACGTTCCATTTTAAATTTCCGCATTCCCGACTGTGTGGCAAAGGAAATTTCCTAGTCCGCAGGGGTCTGGTCATAGGAGGTGGTGAGTGCCCCAGCCATTGGGGGTGTCAGGTGCCGTTTTTGTTTTTACTACTTTAGTCTATATTTAAATATCCTCTATCCAGTTATGGAGGATTCTGATGCTGAGACTGTGCTAATTTCAGATTCAGTTACAGAGGATTCTGATACTGAGACTATTTTGATTTCAGATTCAGATTCTGTGTCCGGTGACGAATCCGGATTGGCCTCGTTGACACATGTCAACCAGTTTTGTTCCGTATGCTATTTCAGAGCGCCTGATTCCTCAGGTTCGGGGAATCAAGGGACTGCTGAGCCATCCGCCTCTGGGGGTCCTGTCCTCAGAGAGGCGAGTTCCCTACCAATTCATGCTTCTACACATGCAAGTGACCCAGTTTCTGATTCCTCCATGCAGGGTGGCGTGTTCCCCCCGGAGGTTGCAGCATGTTTTCGCTTCCACATAATGTTGGCTATTGTCTGCAGAGTCCAGACGTTTATATGGGAATGTGCTCGTGCCCTATTGTCTCAAGCCTTCCGCCTTGGGGAGGGTCTCTACAGTTCCCCGTGGGTATAACGGTCCCTGATTGTTGTGCCTTTCGTTACAGGTTCGCGCGACTTCGTGTATTGCTCAGACATCTTTTTTTAGTTATTGAATGACCCTATCATTACCAGATACAGGGATTTTCAGTCTGCTAATTCGAATGGTGCACCTCATTAAACGTGGGGATGAAGTAATCTCCTGATTGTCATTTGTTTGAGATCTTTCCCAGTTTTGAAAGATAGGGCTCCGTTTGGCTGTTCCTGCAGGTAGGCCTGTGTCTTTTTGGGCGTTAACCTCTAGGTTGCCTTATATTTTATTTATATCAGATGGGATGTCTTTTATTTGTTTTTGTTTCCTTCGGGAACCTTCTGGGATTGATACTCTTTATTACTTCTTCGGAAGTTGTTTTGGACATGTTAGTCCTATGTTAAAAATGTCTGTTTTCTGTTTTTTTTCCCTATGAGGGAGAATTTATGCAGCTTGCTGGTTGGGACCCTAGGTGCAGGCTGGTCCTGCCGGGTTCATTTGGTCTTGCGGCTGTTCAGACACTTGGCGCTGTTCTGCTTGGCTGGTTCAGTAGCAGCGCCGAGTGCTCAGGTTATCATTGTTTTTCATGTTCAACCAAGCATTCGAGAGGACCTGTGGGCCCGTGAGGTGGGAAGGATTGTTTCAGTCCTTATAGCCTTCAGTCATAGATTGCCGGGCAGGGGAGTTTTCCGCTGCGTCACTCTATCTGACATCTGATTTCATCAGAACCTAGAGTTTTCCTGTCCCATGTGGTGTAGGGTTAGAGGGCTTAATGCCCCTTACTGCAATTGAGCGGTTTTGGCCTTCATTTTTAGGCCTCTGGGTTTGTCCTTTTGGGCTTGATCCAACAGCTTGTACAGGATAGCTGTCTAGCATGCGGAAGGTTTGCAGTTTGCAACCAGTTGCAGCTCTTGACACCTTGCATGTGTACCCGTAAGCTGTTTATAGTGTATCTAGATGCAGCTCTTACTCGAATACTGTCTGTCTGAGTTATAAGAGACCTTTGGGTCTTCTTCCATTGTCTCTGGGTGAGTGTATCTCATTTTAGGGATCTGTGTTTCCGGGTGATTGTTGTTCCCTGCGGGGACTTTGTTTAGCTCAGGGTTTTCCGGGGCTGGGTACGCTTAGTGCCTTTCTCTTCCTTTTGTCCTCTGCTTGTGTGGAGGTGATAGGGAGACTAGTCCTGCTAATAGGATTATTTTTGACCTCGAGGTATCCCTTGGTTGTCCTCATATGACTTCATATGACTTCTCCTTGCTCCTTGGAGCGTTGGACTTTAGCTAGGTGTGGTTCCTTCCTTTGGTCGGGGCTTTCGAGTTATTCTCGATATCTGGATTCTCTGGATATGCATCCATACCCTTCCCTTGTGTCTGGCTTTTTGGCCAGTTGGGATGTTAAGTTCTAGGTAAGGTTTGCCTGAACTATTAGGTGCCCGGACCTGTTTTTCTCCCTGAGACTTCCAGTCGCTGAAGCTTCGCTTGGCCTTTATTTGATTGATCCATAGGTCTATGGCCTTGTTGTCTGTTTTCAGAGTTGGGTTGTACTTGTACTCTGAGGGGATGGCTGTGCTACCCTTACGCTCATTCCTGTACCTGTTTCATAATTCTTTTGTTCCCCTGTCTTGGATCCCTGAGGCTGGGTTGGTCCAGCTGGGTGTGGGTCTGCAGGTCAGGATGGCTGAGCGGTCTAAGGCACTGCGTTCGGGTCACAGTCTCCTCTGGATGTGTGAGCTTTGTTGAGTCTATCCTGTTACCTTCGTCTGCTAGGGTATAGATTTTTCCTTTCAACTTGCTCCATTGATTAGAAGAGGGTTTAATCTTCCTTCGGGTTCTGAGGGTATACTCTCCTTCTCGGGGGGGCCTCAATTGAGTTTTTGTGTTCCCCTTTTTAGGGACCTGTGTGTAGGTCCAACGACTTAGGTTGCCTGGAGCGTGCCCTCTGTCTGGGGGTTGCTTTTGCGGTCTCTCTCTTGCTTGACTGCTTCTTCTTCCTTGCAAGTACCCTCTGTGTCGTCCTGTTATAGACTCTGTGCTCTCAAATTTAGGGGTTTTCACCTGGGTGTATTACACACTTTTTCATGGTTGAATACTTTGGTATTCTATGATCATAGACTGGGAGAACTTTGCCTCTTCAGTTGCATTCCGTGCTTGCAGGATGTTGGAGGATGTCTGTTCTATCTCTGTGCCCGGTCTTATCCCGGATTTCACTTGGTATAGGCGTGGCCTCCTTTCCCTGTTTGGGCCCCTTTGGGTCTCTGTGAGCTGGGCTCACTTGTGGAGGTGTTTCTTTTTGTATTAGGGGACCTTTCGGTTTCCTTGGTTCTCCTTTGCCTTGTTCCCTTGGGGGTTTCGGGTGATGTTCATTTGTGGAGATGAGCGGTGGGGGACAGTTTGTTGGGCGACGGTGTCTCCTGGAGGACTGTTGGCTCAGTCGAGTCCGTTTGCAGTCTCTAGTTTGGCTTCTGGACTAGCTACGAGTCAGTGTCTTCGGGGCTTTTCCTCTTAAAATTTTCTCGGCTTCGGACGAAGCAGGGTTTTTTATTGGGTAGCGGTTCAGGCCTGGTGCCCTCAGTATGGGCCGCCTTTTGTACCCTCCCGTCTTGGCATTTAGTGTCCTCTATAGCTTGGGTATTGTTTTCCCAAAAGTAATGAATGCAGCTGTGGACTCTTTCCATTTAAGAAGAAAAATATAAATTATGCTTACCTGATAATTTCCTTTTATTCTGATGGAAAAAGTCCACAGCTCCCCACCCGTAATTTTATGTGGGGCGTCCTTATATTATTCTTCTGGCACCTTTCACCCTGATATTTCTTCTACTGTTCCTTGTTCCTCTGCAGAATGACTGTGGGATGAGGGGAGTGGGAGGAGTATTTGAGCCTTTGGCTGGGTTGTCTTTGCCTCCTCCTGGTGGCCATGTTCTTATTTCCCAAAAGTAATGAATGCAGCTGTGGACTCTTTCCATCAGAAGAAAAGGAAATTATCAGGTAAGCATAATTTATGTTTTTTCATGTCGGGTTTGCTCACTTGAGAATATGTGATCGTGTTTGAGTGCGAATAGGGTTTTTTCCCCCACTTTTTTTACTCCATTGACTATGTTATTGTGCGCACGATATTCTAAGTTTGTCGTTTTACGTCAATTGTGTTAGCGTGCGAGCGAAAACAGTTTACTTTAAACTTGTAATATGAGTGCAACGCAACCTGATGCGTGCAAAAAGCTTACTTGTAGAGCAGTTAACGCTCAGTATATATCAATATCAGATGAATGATATTTTTTGAGCATATAAAATAATAATATAACATTACAGCATATAATGTTTTAAACTACAATGACAATAATTAGTTTTAACATTAAAAACATTTATTCTCCGTTATGTTACTTCATTTAAATACTCTGCGTGTTGCTTCCAAGGCCCAATATGACTGATGACTTTGCAGGAAACAGTTCTGTCTACCTAGTAGCCAATGATTTAATCTGACTGCATGAGATGTGAAGCGGTGTAGTGTAGAAATCTGTAACCCGTCGGAATGTGCTACTGTGACGTCACCACATTCCTCTAGAAATATGTTTTCTGCATTGCTTTAGTCACATTTTTAACCTGCTGGCTGCCGAAGAGAAATGTGTTGCAGGCCATGTTTGGCAAATCAGGGGTTATAGGGGAGATTTAATAAGCATCGGATGCTGCTTTCTCCGCCCAAAGTTTCCCATACGATCAGGATGATTGACACCCCCTGCTAGCGGCTGCGTATGTGCAGGGGGCAGCACTGCACAAGCATTTTACAAGAATGTTAAATGCAGACAGCCTATGCTACGACAAATCATGTCCGCTCGACATTTAATAAATTGACCTCCTTGTTTCTTCATTAACATTTATTTGTAATTAGTTTACCATACCGTTTTATAAAACATCTGTTTTGTTTAAGTTCAGCTGCCTTAGGTTTGTTACCGTTACAATGTACTATGAACACATTATTGCCATGAATGCTGCGGGCTGCAGCGGCAGGGCTAAACACAGTAAGGTTTGCCTGCAGGGGTCAAATCGAGGGGGAAAGCTTGGGGACGGAGTTCCTGCACTATTTTTGCAGGAGAAACTAAGTTCCCTCTGGAGAGAGAACAGAAACACTTCAGTAAACACTGGGAGGAGCTGGAACACAGTTTGGTTAGAGGGATAGTAAGATCCTCTAGTAATGGACAGTAACACTTCCTACAATAGAATGAATACAAGCCTGTCAGCTGGCCTGCTGTGTGATCACCCTGTCTGCACTGTGTGTCACACATGGTGCTTACATTTCTGTGTGGCTTGCTCTGGGGTTATTTAGCTCCCCTCAGCAGAAATAGGAGTATTACACCTTAAAGTGAAGGTAAACTTTGGTGAATGAAAAAATACTATTAAAAACAGGGGCACTTTCATTTTAACAGTTTACAAAGCAGCCATTTTGATTAAAATACCTTTTTTTCTTTTCACAGCCAGAGCAGCTTCCCCCTCTTGGAAATCCTCTCTTCACACGTTGGCAATTACTAATCCGGCTTCCTCCAATCACAGCATGGCCTCAGGCAATGACTACCCTGGGGGGAAAGCCGTGATTGGAGGAAGCCGGATTAGTCATTGCTGACATGTGAAGAGAGGATTTCCAGGAGGGGGAAGCTAATCTGGGTGTGAAAATAAAAAAAGGTAAGTTTTTAATCAAAACAGCTGCTTTGTAAACTTTGATGAATGAAAGTGCCCCTGTTTTTAATAGTATTTTTAAAAAACAGGCTTTCATTCATCAAAGTTTACCTTCACTTTAAATGGTTAAGACTCTGTGACAGAGGAAGACTCTCGGGCCCAAAGGCAACCATTCAACCCTTCATTAGATTATTTAATTTGCTTTCATTAACCAAAGTGTATAGATTATATACATATAAATACAGTGTGTGTGTGTGTGTGTGTGTGTGTGTGTATATATATATATATGTGTGTGTGTGTATATATATATATATGTGTGTGTGTGTGTGTGTGTGTATATATATATATGTGTGTGTGTGTGTGTGTATATATATATATGTGTGCTTGTGTGTGTGTGTGTGTATATATATATATATGTGTGTGTGTGTGTGTGTGTGTATATATATATATATGTGTGTGTGTGTGTGTGTGTGTATATATATATATGTGTGTGTGTGTGTGTGTGTGTGTATATATATATATATATATATATATATATATATATATATATATATACATTTACGTGACGTTTAGGGGACAGCTCCCCTTTATCAGTCATCAGGGAGGGTGGAAGTCTTGGTGAGTTCCCATGCTTTTTTGTAGGACTTGACCCCTGTTTGCCTGGCAATAACAGGGGTGTAATAAACATGTTTATACAAGATTACAAGGCAGTTGATAAGATAATAACAGGAGAGAAAAATAAATAAATATATTTCCACAATATTAGGTCTCAACATGTTGTCTGTTTCTCAATTTATGTGACTCATTTTCGTCGCACATATGGTTCTGCAATTCCCCCATTCCAGTAGTAATTCAGAAAGAAATCTATTTTTGTATTTAAAAAAACTACTGACTTCACAAGCAATATATGTCAGTTATTTTTAATTATATGAGTAATTATGAGTATGTCTTTGCAACCACAAAACTGAAAACTGACTGTTTTTTATAAAAGAATATGAAACACATGAAATATAAATATTAAAAACAGCTACACACTTATTTGGCATAAAGGGTCTTTATTTCATTATCACAAGTCCATACAAATGGACCATATTTTGGGCTGCATATTTCATATTTTGCTGATTGACAGCAATCCTGCACAGCTTGCACTATCCTTTGAACATTGATAAGATTGTTGAAGTGCTGCACTCTCACCAGAATACTTTGTTAATAACAGAATATGAATAAATAAGGCAAACTTGAAGTCTAAACATCAAAGATTCAACAAGTGTGTCAGGAGATTCACAAAATATAATTTATAAAAACAAAACATCAGAGCACTGTAATCACTACTAATAGCACTGTTTATACGTTAATCCTGTTAGTCTTTGTATTTAGGCTGTAATGTTCTTAGTTTGCAGATTTGTTAACCAGAGACTATTAACTATTTGTTCCCATTTTAAAGTATATTCCAAAGAGAAAATTGGCACATCAAAGCTGTTGATTCACATTCTAAAACATGTACCTTTTTATTCCTAATGAAAGCCTGAATACACAATCTTATTACTAAAATATGGACATTTACAAGTTTTATTGGGCCAGTAAGAAAATATTTTGAAATCCACTATTTTGAACAGGTAAGCAATATTTGAGCATGGTTTTACAGCTGCAGTTTAATGTCCTTTTAGTTGAAACCCGTAACTGCAAGTTTCTAGTTAAAATATTTTGTAATTTCCTCATTTTGTGCTCTGTTTTTCGGCAGAACAGGGAAGTCGTATATCAGTAGAATTGTGCTATAAAAATTTTGTAATTTGTGCTGAAGATAAGAAATGAGAAAATTGACCTGTTGCAGAAGAATGCAGAAAATAGCTGGAAGTGGGAGAGAGCTAGGTGGAGGTTTGTCTCGGGATTTAGATGAGGGATATGGGTAGTGCAGGGATAAGGTAGTAATGATGGAACCAACTGTGGTATATGGGCCTCTGTACCAGTGTGAGTGCTTCCTCCTCTTGTCTCCAAGCTACCTAGACTCACATACAGTTACTCTCAGATGGTGTCCGGCTCACAAATAGGATTTTTTTATATAGTTACCATTACCATTGTCTTCACCACCATCCAGGGCAGGTCCTCCTCGGCTGGCCTCGTCTTGCAGGCAGCGTGCTCTCAGCCACAGCCTCTCTGACTCTCACTCGAGTTCCACACAGCACCAGTCCACTTGTCCTTCTTCTCATCAGCTCTTCTCCGTTCTCCTCTGCAGTACACATGACTCTGCTCTCTTCTTCTTCACTTCCCACCAGTCCTAGACAGGAACTCGCCTCCAGACAAGAGAGACAGTCACGTGATATGACACTCCGGCACCAGACTGCTGATTGACTCCCGAGGCTGCTTGGAGAGCAGCCTCTATTGGGAGCGTATAGGGCCGCGAAGATCAAATAAGGACCACTGGGTGGCGCTGGCTTTCGCGGCTCATACACAGATTAGCAAACCATCCACGTTGCGCTATGGGAGGGCAGCTGAACGGTTCACTTCCACTCCATTGCGCAGCATGGATTTCTCGCTACATGTTGGCGGAGTCGGCGGAAGGGGGGTACCTTTCAGGGGGGGGTTCATTAAGTATCATACACCAGACCAAATTTTTTTTAACTCATTAATAAAAACCTTTTTAAGCACATATGACATCACGTCCCTGGGTTTTTCAAACTATGATATCCTTATTATCATATCACCAGACACCCAGCTAAACATAATCTTATCTGAAATATTATCATATGATAAATTGTGTACTGTTGGTAAAATGGTGAGACATATCCTCTCCTTGATTAATAATTTGCCCAAGATAAAAGATAACATTTTACACCATTGGTACTTGACTCCTGGTTGTCTCAGAAAGATGTACCCATCTCACAAGGTGGAATGCTGGCAGTGTATAATAAAACCCAAATTTTAATGCATTGGTTGGTCTACAGTATCATTAAAGGGACAGTATACACCAATTTTCATATAACTACATGTTATAGACACTACTATAAAGAATAATATGCATAGATACATACTGATATAAAAATCCAGTATAAAACAGTTATAAAACTTACTTAGAAGCTCCTAGTTTAGCTCTGTTAAAAAAGCAGCCGGAAAGCCCACTACAAGTGGGAAAAAGCAGATACTCCCCCCCCTCCCCCTTCCTCTGCATATGAAAAGACCCTTTAGACAAACAGGATTAAGCTGGAGTAGGTATATCTTGGTATTCTCCTCAAACTTTGGGTCTTGGTTAGGAGTCTTAAAATTAAAGCAATGTTATTTAAAAATAAGCAAAACTATCCATTAAAAAACCAAACTGCATAGGCTATATAGATGGATCATCTACAAAACATTTATGCAAAAAAATCTAGTGTATAATGTCCCTTTAATACTAAATGATATTGTTTAAATGCAAAAGAGAAATGCAGCATTAACTGTAAAATAAAGTGGCAGGACAATACTACTTTCAGAAGTATGCTGCAATACTATTAAAGAGACAGTCAAGTCCAAAAAAAACTTTCATGTTTCAAATAGGGCATGTAATTTTAAACAACTTTCCAATTTACTTTTATCACCAATTTTGCTTTGTTCTCTTAGTTGAAAGCTAAACCTAGGAGGTTCATATTCTAATTTCTTAGACCTTGAAGGCCACCTCTAATCTAAATGCATTTTGACAGTTTTTCACCACTAGAGGGCATTAGTTCACGTGTTACATATAGATAACATTGAGCTCATGCACATGAATTTACCATGGAGACAGCTCTGATTGGCTAAAATGCAAGTCTGTCCAAAGAACTGAAATAAGGGGGCAGTCTGCTGAAGCTTAGATACAAGGTAATTACAGAGGTAAAACATGTATAATTATAACTGCATTGGTTATGCAAAACTGGGGAATTGGTACTTAAGGGATTATCTATCTTTTAAAAACAACAACAATTCTTGTGTTGATTGTCCCTTTAAGTCTTAATAAAATCTTTATATGCTTGGGAAAAAAAATAATGATTCAGATGGAGAATGCACCTTTTTAATTCCCTTGGTATATTTTGTTAAAAAGCAGGAACATAAGCTCAGGAGCATGCACGTGTCTGGAGCACTAAATGTCAGCAGTTTTACAAGAATGTTATCCATTTGCAAGAGCACTGTTTTCTGCCAAGCAGTGCCCCAAACACCTACCTAGGTATCTCATAAATAAAGAATACCATGGGAATGGAGCCATTTTTTAAATTGTATGCTCTTTTTGAATCACAAAAGAAAATGTTTGGGTTTCATATCCCTTTAATAAACAAATAAAACAATACATAAAAATAAAATGCTGTGTGGAATATAGCATTTTATTCTTGTACTACTATGTCCATGGACAAACATCATCATTATTGATTTGCAGAATGCTTAATGTGATAACCTCCAAAAGGAAACAATAAGAAGAATAGTCCTGACATTTGGTTATTTGTTCGATATCTGTATAAGCTAATGAGCGTCTGTTCTTTTTATTCTCACCACTGTTGTTGTTTCTATTGAATTGCAATGGTTGCTTGGAGCTATATTTAGTCACTCCTTTTTTCAGTAAAAAGGTTTCCTGTACTGTGGGTTAAAAATATCTTGTATAAGGCTTCTCATTTCATCAAGTGACAATTATAGATAGTTTGTCACATTGTCTTTCATGGTGGCTATAATGTCTGGAAACATGAGTTTTACAAACTGCTGCTTTTTTGAAGAACATTCACTCTGCATCTTCCTCCCACCTGTGTTGATCTTTCAGTTTGTGCTGGGCTCAGTATTTAATGGCATCTCTTTATGGGTCTTTTGCTTCTGCATCAAGTCTTGGAAACCAAGTACAATCTACCTTGTCAATCTGACAGTTGCAGACTTTCTCCTCATCATATGTCTGCCATTCAGGACTGATTATTACCTAAGACAGAAGAAATGGATATATGGAGACATGCCGTGTAGGATGGTGCTCTTCATGTTGGCACTGAACAGGGCCGGGAGCATTTTCTTCCTCACTCTTGTTGGTTTAGATCGTTATTTTAAGGTTGTCCATCCTCACAACAAAGCTAATTTTACTTCCATCAAAACTGCATCTGCCTTGGTTGCTTTTATTTGGATTTTTACAATGTTGGTAACCTCTTACATCCTCATGGAAGATCACTCAGCTGGGAACATGTGTGACAGTTTTTCTATATGCCCTGATGCTTCTTATTTACATGATTATCTGTTTATTTTAGAGTTTTTCATACCCCTCTGTTCTCCTGTTTTGCTCTTACAGAATCATTCTGAGTCTTAGGCAGAGAAACCTGGACAGACATTCTAAGATACAAAGAGCAGTAAAATGCATCATGTTGGTAGTGATAGTGTTTTCTGTATGTTTCTTACCCAGTGTGTCTACTAGGATTGAAATTGTACGGCTTCGGAATTCTTCCCAGAATAAAAACTGTGCAATCTACAGAATGGTGGACATAATGTTTTATATCACGGTGTGCTTCACTTATATGAACAGTATTTGTAATCCTCTGGTGTATTACTTCTCAAGTCCAACATTCCGGGCATTTTACTTAAAGATGCTGAAGTGCAACAAAAAAGCAGCTTCTGACTTTGATCAAACCATAGGAACACCTGACACTTTCCAATCAAATAGTCAGCTATAAAGGAACTGCAGAAAAGAAGTGGTTTATAATAAATATGTAACAGTATTTAACTTGTGCCTGATGTAATTTTTAGTTTTGCTAAAAATGCTTTTAAGCTACATTAATTTAAAGTTCTGTATAATTTTTGTATAACAAGGACTTTTAAAATGTATTATATCAGTTACAACAAAAATAAATGTCAAATTATATTTTTCACAGATCTATAGAATTTGACAGTAGATAAGAACCAAAAAAGCAGGGGCAAAACTACAGGGGGTGCAGAGTCCGCAACAGCGACTGGGCCCCTGAGGGTGGGGGCCCAGCTTAAAACAAAAAAAAAATTCCAATAAAAGGCGTTGACCTGCCACTGCCTGCACTGATATCATGTGAGTGTTACATGATGCTTTACTAGTGTCTCAGACTAGAGGGGCTAGTGTTTCTGTTTTACCCATTGGTGTTTATGTGTGTATGTATGTATGTGACTGTGTGTGTATTTATGCATGTATGTGTGTGTGTATGTATGTTTGTGGAACCAGCAAATTACAGACCTTGTTACTACAGCATGGGGGGCAGGGGGTAAACAGTGTCACTATATAGTACCACTATATACAGTTAGGGTTGTCACCTCAGCCATGTTTTCCTGGACACTTATGAGTTACACATGCTGCAGGGTGTGCAGGGAGGAACATGTATTGTGTTTCTGGACAGCACTATTCATATTCCTCCCTGCACACCCTGCAGCATGTGTAACTTATAAGTGTTCTGTATTTTAAGGGACGGGTGGCAACCCTAATATACAGTACAGGGGGGGCTGGGCCATGTCACTGACTACTGTGGTCACTTTATAACGTACTGGGGCGGGTAGGGTCAAGCCAGCCATCTCACCTGGGCCCTGTGGTTTCTAGTTACGCCTCTGCAAAAAAGGCACATCAAGTCTACCCATATTACATGTTACTTTTTCTTAGGATAGCCTTATGCGTGTCCCAGGCATTTTTTAATTTCTTTACAGTCTTTGTGTTAACAACCTCAGTTGGAAGTTTATTCCATTAATCCACCATCCTTTTTTTAAAAAACTGCTTCCTCACATTTCTCCTGAATCTGCTACCCTCTAACTTAAGAATGTGACCCCTTGTTTTGGCAATTGTTTTTTAAGAAAAATGTTTCAGCTTCTACTTTAAGTCACTTCATATATTTGAAGGTTTCTATAATGTCACCTCTTTCCCTTCTCTCCTCTAAACTAAACATATTTAGGTCATAGAGTCTCTTTCATTGTACATTTAATATTTTAGACCGTTAAAAACTTTAATATGAGGCATACTTAAGTCTGTTTAAGGAAATCAATTCTAAATAATAAAGCTGCATTTTGCTGCCACTTGTTTATCTTTCTTGTTAACTACCATTTGATTATAATTACAATTCAGTCGTAAATTACTGGTAAAGCAGATGTTTGTTTTTATCCGTCCTTTCATGTCTGATATGTAAATATGGCACTTGCAAGAACAAACTATTTGTAAGGTTATAAAACATGCACTTTTTTCAATAGCATACCTTTAAAAACTGGAATACATGGATTTTTTGTTTTCCATAATGGGGATAGGAGAAGTCAGTATTTTTTGCGTTTAACTCCATATTACAAGTGGAGTGAAGTTTAAATTTCCAGAATTTGTTTTGTGCAAATTCGTGATAATTTGCACTCCCTATACTTTTAGTGAGCCCAGTCGAGCGCAAAAGTGCACTCGTATTACCAGTTGAAAGTATTTGTGATCGCTCTAAAGCAATTGCATTTTCTGCTCAAACTTTTTATGCAACTTGAAAGTTCTCATAAAGAGCTTTGGCTAAGAAAAAAAGTTGCAGTAAACACAAAAAAGACAAACTTTTTCCACCTACACTATCCATTCCCTACACTATTAACCTCTAAACCACCACTATCCCCATCCCAATAACCCCTACTCTACTTAACCCTAAAACCGCCACTACCCCATCACAATAACCTGCTACACTATTAACCCCTAAACCACCACTTACCCTATCACAATAACCTCCTACTCTACTTAACCCTTAAACCACCACTACCCCACCTCAATAACCCCTATTCTATTAACCCCTACACTGCTACTACCTCCACTGCAATAACCCCAACTCTATTAACCCCTAAACCTCCACCGCAATAACCCCATCTAAATCGCTACTAACCCCAAAGCAATAACCCCCTACTCTATTAACCCCCTAACAGCAAACACCCCCAAAAAAACAACCAGTAAAAGCCCTAGCCTAAAAAAAATCTAAGCTAAAAAAAATGTCCTGAAAAGGGCATAAGTGATTTTAGCTCTTTTGCTAAAAAAAACCCAAAGCTAAAAGATGCCCTGAAAAGGGCATAAGTGATTTTAGCTCTTTTGCTTCAAAACGTTATCCTAAAATATTTTTTTGTACTCACCATTTTGAATCCGGCTCTTTTGGAGGGCAATAACTGTCCTCTTCTTTTCTTCAACCCAATCGTCTTTATGCTGTCACCGCAGCACAATGAAGTTTGAATGCATGGTTCCCCCTTATATAGGGGTGCCCTTGCATTTATATTGGCTGGTTTTTAATTCTAGTTCAAATCAGCCAATAGAAAAACTTTTCATTCTATTAGCTGATTTGAACTAGAATTGTTTGTCTTGTTTGATTGTTATGCAAGTTATCGTAATGCTTTTTATGTTTGTTTGCTTCAGTTATTGAAAATGTCCCCCCCACTCCAAATTCCTCCTTCCACCTTAATCCTTGAGGGGTAAGGTCCCTATACCACTAGACATCTTGAGCCACAGGTAAGTCCCATATGGGATGTATTATATCCACTTTAATATTATGGACTCTTGCTCATCACCTTTACAATATTTATGCTTCTTTTACACACCAAATCCTTCATAATGGTTCCTAAACTGATAAAAATCATATCTCAGGATGTAAAAGGCCTAGACATGCCATTCAAACACTTATTGGCTCTTAATTGGTTCCAAAAACAAAAAGTTATCTATATTCAGGAAGCACATTTTTTAAAGGATACATCACCATAAGACGCTATAGCTTTCCAGGGCGTATTTTGGCCTAGGCAAACAAGGCACTTGCCTAGGATGGCAGATTGGCGGGGGCATATATATACACATACACACTCCTGCTAATTCAACCCACTTGAGTGTATGCAAGCATTTTGCAAGCCCTGGTGAACATTTACTTTGGAAATGCAGTAAAAAAAAATCATGTAACACCCTGACCAAAAAAAATATTATGGCCAAAAAAGGTCTAAAACTTGGGAAGAGTGGGGGGGACAGCAGAATTTTGAGTGCCTAGCGCAGCACAAAACCTAAATACGTCACTGTGCTCCTCTAAAGAAAAATGTATGGGTTGGGAATCCTCCTCCACAGGGAACAACCTTTTCAAATTATACAAAATATATCTGACCCAGAGGGCTGGTACATACTCATAACAGGGCTATTGTATAACAGACCCATTATGTTAATAAATATATGTGTCCATAACACAGGACAACCCAACTTCTTTGAAAAAAAGAAAAAAACTAAACTTAATATATGAATATAGAAAGGGCACCCTGCTACGGGGGTGGGGGGGGGGGGATTTTAATGTAGTAATTGACTCTTTCCTCAGCTGTTCAACATCATGGTCCCCCAGCTCCAGCAGAATCTCTAATACATTCTTAACTATCACCAGAGGTTTGGAATAGTGAACACATGGAGAAATCCACACCCAAGCCAGAGAAATGACACATTCTATTCCAACTCCTGGTCCTCACTATCCCGCATTTACTACTTTTTCCTAGACCAGTACAGCTTGCATATTAAAAGAAACTGACAATGGGACCATGGTCTGACTGAGCTTGAATTGACATGGATTGATACTCCACTCGGAGACTGGACAACTCTCTCCTCCTCATACTACATTTTCGAAGAATTGCACTCCTCTGAGAATATTGTAGCCTTAATGCTATCACCAATATATCACATTTCTCTTTCTGGGGAGCCCATAAGGCAGTCTTTAGAGAAGAATGTATTTAGAAAAAAAATCCTTTCTAAACAAGACATATAATAAAGAGCTAAATGCAATCCTAGATCTTCTAGAACTGTCTCACAAAAATCAACTGGGTAACAGATATATAAACTACTTTAGAAAGCATGCTTAAAGGGACATTAAACCCATATTTTTTTCTTTCATGATTTTGAAAGAGCTTGCAATTTTTAACAATTTTCTAATTTACTTCTATTATCTAATATGCTTTATTCTCTTGATATCCTTTGCCAAAAAGCATATCTAGATAGGCACAGTAGCTGCTGATTGGTGGCTGCACATAGAAGCCTTGTGTGATTGGCTCACCCATGTGCATTGCTATTTCTTCAACAAAGGATATCTGAAAAATAAAACAAATTGTATAATAGAAGTAAATTGGAAAGTTGTTTAAAATTGTATTCTCTAACTGAATCATGAAATAATTTTTTGGGGTTTAATGTCCCTTTAACTCTAATTAAACAAAGAAGAGCAACGGAAAGCACTGTTTCTCAAACATTATTTTTTCTAAAAACGCAACAAAGCTGGAGTGCTACTCACCAGGGCATTTAAAAAGCATACTTCATAAATACACAAAAATAAAAGGCTGGACAATTCATATACTCATGATAGTCAGCAAATTGAGAACACATTTAGAGACTTGCCTATATAACTTACAATTAATCAATAACCCTGACTGCGACCAATCAATGTGGGATTATCTAGCTTCAGCAAACCTCCCTAAATTACAACTTCCAACCAGAAATACCTAGATGAACTGATCTCATTACAAGAAGTGATAAAGGCAATAGAAGAGTTGCCCTCAAGCAAAAGTCAAGGACCAGATGGGTCTACAAATCAATACTATAAAACTTTAAAAGAGATTCTGACTCCTCATTTGCTTGTAGTGTTACAAAACAATATATTTTATTCATACCCTCTGACTATCACTATTAGAAGCCCATATTTCTATCATCCCCAAACCTGGTGTTATGTTGTCCTGGTGCTTAGTGCAACTGAGATCTCACAATAGTACTGAAAAAAAAAACATAATTTATACTTACCTGATAAGTTAATCTCTTTCATGGTGGGAAGAGTCCACGATCCATTACTCCTGGGAATTAGTCTTCCATGCCACTAGGAGGAGAAAAAGATTCCCAAACGCCAAGAGCTCTATAAAAACCCTGCCACCTTACTGGCACCTCAGTCTAACATATAGTCAAGCAAAAGAGGTAGGAAAAACTAATAAAAGCAAAAAAATAGTAGGGAAAAAATAAACACCAAAGAAAAAAACAGGGTGGGGTCTTGTGGACTCTCACCACCATGAAAGAAATTAATCAGGTAAGCATTAATTATGTTTTTTATTCATACTGGTGGTGAGAGTCTATAATCCATTACTCCTGGGAACAAACACCCAAGCTGGGGAGTTCACAAATAATGAAAATAAGAACGGGATACAAATAACATCTTTTTTTTACAAAAAAACACAACACAAACTGAACTAAAAAAATATAAACTCATTACTATAGAATAGAATTTAGAAAAGCAATGCTAAGAAGATCATGTAGCTGCCTAGCAAAGTTGGTCAACTGATACCTCTTTCTAAAAAAAAACAAGAAGTAGCAACTGATCTGGTAGAATGAATAGTAATCCGTTTAGGTGGAGGTTTCAACCATGAAGCCCAAGAAATAGCAGTAGCTTTCTGCCCTCTCTTAGAACCTGAAAAACAAACTAGAAGTTTGTCTGAAATCCAGGGTAGCACAGTACTTCAGGTCCCTAATAACATCCTAATTGTGAAGAAGAATTTTTGAAGAATTCTTAGGATTAGGACACAAAGTAGAAACAACAACTCCTCAATTTATATTGTCTGAGAACACAACCTTAGGCAAAAAATCAAATTGGGTTCTTAAAAACCACCTTAGCCTGATGAAAAATAAGATAAGGAGAATCACAAGAAAGAGCAGATAATTCAGAAACTCTTGTAGCAGAAGGAATAGCCAAAATGTATAAAACCTTCCAAGAAAGAAGCTTAATATTCACTTAATGCAAGGGCTCAAACAGAGAAGTCTGCAAAACCTTCAGCACCAAACAAAGATTCCAAGTTGGAGAAATTGGCTTAATAACAGTCTTAATACGAACCAAAGCCTGAACAAAAACATGAATTCCGGGAAGATTAGCAATCTTCCTATGAAGCAAAACTGAAAGAGCAAATATTTGCTCCTTCAAAGAACTGGCAGATAGGTTCTTATCCAGACCATCCTGCAGAAAATGCAAAATTCTAGGAATTTTAAAAGAATGACAAGTAAATCATGATCCATACACCAAAAAATAAAGGTTTTCCAAACCTTGTGATAAATTGTTCTCGCCAAAGGCTTACAAGCCTAAATCAGAGTCTCAATGACAGAAACAAACCTCTATGTCTAAGAACTAACCATTCAATCCCCAAGCCATCAAGCTTAGATTTTTGAGATCTGGATGGAAAAATAGACCTTAAGACAAGAGGTCTGGCCAAAGTGGAAAAGATGGGAACTGGACATCTGAACCAGATTTGCATACCAACACCTGTGATGCCAAGCTGGAGCAATCAGAATAACTGATGATTCCTCCTGCCTGATTTTTAAAATTACTCTGGGAAGAAGAACCAGAGGAGGAAACACATATGCAAGATGAAAGGATCAAGGAGCTGCTAGAGCACCCAAAAACTTTGCCTGAGTATCCCTGGACCTTGCAAAGTACCTGGGAAAATGTAGTTCAACCAAGAAAAATCAGATCTCTGGGAGTCCCCAAAGATCCACAATCTTACTGAAAACCTTCTGATAGAGAGACCTTTCCCCTGGATGCAGAAACTGATGATGACTGAGAAAAATCTGCTTCCCAGTTGTTCACTCCAGTAATATGTACAGCAGAAATTAGCCAAAGATTGGCCTCTGCCCATGAGAGATTTTGAGAAACTTCCCTTGTGGCTAGAGAACTGCGAGTTCCCCCTTGATGATTGATATAAACCATTGCTGTTACAGTGTCTGATTGAAACCAGAGATGAGATACCCTCTTCAACCAAGGCCAACTCTAAAGAGCCCTGAAAATGGCACTGAGTTCCAGAATATTTATTGGCAACCTCGCCTCCTGAGGAGCCCAAACCCCTTGTGCCTTCAGAGACCCCCAGACAACTCTACAACTTTAAAGACTTGCATCTGTACTAATCAAAGTCCAAGAAGAACGAGCAAAAGAAACCCCTTGCATAATAAGGTAGTGAATAAGCCACCAAGACAGAGACTGTAAGCAACATAAAGAGACAGAAGCGTCACATGCCCCAGTATTATTTGAGTAAATGAGAAATAATATGAGGTATATTACACTCACATTGGGAGAGCACCCCTGTTGGTGCAGAAGGAGCAGGCTGGAGTCAAACAGTCACCCAGCAGACTGGCGGGTTTACAAGTAAGTAATATACACTAAATCCACACATATATACTACTCAACATAACAGGTTTGTTGCGCCGCCCGCCTGTTAGATGGTTCTAACACAGTGATCACATATTAGATAATATCAGTGAGTAGCCTTATAAATCATTTTTTCATTTTATTTAGAGATCATGTATGGCGTTTTCTGATAGCAAGAGGTCTTGGCCTTATAAATGTGATGATCTGTGAGAATGTATTTTGATTGTCAAAATAAGCTGACAAAATGTTACAACGATCATTCACTTTATTTATTTTTTAATTTATTATGTGTATTTTGTTTAATTTTGTTGAATTAAGCTGACAATTTATTGCAATGATCACCAACTTTATGATATGTATTGACTATATGCATTTATTAATCTGTTTCATGGACAAATACTCATGTTACACAGGGTTTGTTTACATCATCATGACATGCTTAATTGGTTTACACCCACATCAGGTATTGCATATTGTATAGGATGGTTTGTATGGTATATATAGCAAGTGTTTTTTATTCTTTTGTATTAAACCTGATGAAACAGCCACCGGTTGGCCGAGAAGCGCGTTGCTTGTTTTTAATCCTTTTAATAAAGTAAGTTTATTACTTACCACTTGCTGCCATACATTTTTAATCCTATCTACATCTTGGTATCCTGACCCTTTGGAGTTTCCTGCTACACCGGAGGTCAGTCTGCTGGGTGACTGTTGATTCCAGCTTGCCTCTAATGCACCAAGAGAGGTGCTTTACCAAATGTGAGTGCATCCTTTTTATACCTATTTTCACTCTATCATACATTACTAGGCCATATTGGCGTTGTTTTGCTTTTACACTACCCACAGATTGTTGAACACACACCGGAGGCCAGTCTGCTGGGTGACTGTTTGACTCCAGCCTGCTCCTTCCGCACCACAGGGGTGCTCTTGCAATGTGAGTGTAATATACCACATATTATTTCTCATTTATTCAAACAATACTGGGCCATGTGGCGCTTCTGTCTCTTTATGTTGCTTACAGATCTTTGATCCTGGATCGTGGCCTTGAGCCTCCTACAGACAGCTGCCTGGACCTGAAATTACTCACTGCATCTGGGTGCACTATTTATCACCCCATTCATCTTTTTTTGTGACTCTAGAACTATATGTATCATATATATAACGTTTACTATATTGTATTGCACCTAGATAAATATACATAATTGTTTACCTTTTGTTCATTTATTTTTTGTGCAGCTTTTGCTGTTGTAGCCCATACCTTTGGCACTATTAATTATCTGTGTCTGACCATGGGCGCCCCTATATATACTCTACTAAGACAGAGACTGAACTGTTCCCTGCACCAATGACGAAGCATACAAAGCTGAAGAGGCTTAATGTGAAAACAGAATAGCATCTGTGAGCAAAATTGAGACCTGAAATATCCATCCAAAGAACAACTGAAGAAAGAGTCTGAAGGTGTATTCAAGCTGACACCAGCTTCAACCTTTTTTGAACTGGCAACAAAAAAAAAAGAAAAGTAACCTTTGTCTGAGGAACCAAACAACTCTTTGAAAAATTGATTCTCCAACCATGCTGTTGAAGAAAACAACAACAGTCTGTTGGTGTGAAATTCTGCTAAATGTAAAGATGGAACCTGAACCAAGATATTGTCCATTTAATGAAACACACCATTACCATGAGATCTGATTACAGACAAAAGGGCCCCCAGAACCTCTGTAAAGATTCTTGGAGCTGTAGCCAGACCAAAATGTTAGAACAACCAACTGAAAATGCTTGTCCAGAAACGCAAACCTCAGTAACTGAAAGTGCTACCTGTGAATGGGATCATGAAGGTAAGTGTAAGGGATACTGTCTCTTTAAGGCTTGGCAGCAGTTCTATTGGTCAATTCAGCTATAAATCTCACCATTTCCGGCTGCTCCCTGCTTAGTAATTTAGTAGTATTTCTACAGATACCTGAGCTCTACCTGACGGTTTTCTACAGAATTTTTTAACTGTTCTAGTGTCCCTATTTCCTAATTGCTGCCTTCCCGCATGTTGTTTTCTGTCCAATAATCCTGATGCTACCATATTCAAATCCCCTCCTAGAATTATATTTTTATCTGACCCCATCAATTTATCTTGCATTGCTTTCCAAAAGCTACCTTTCTTTTAATTTGGGCCATATACGTTACACAACGTTATTTTTTTTCTTCCCTAATTCTATATCTAAAATAATGAATCTACCCTGTGAGTCTATTTCCCTTTTCAGAATTCGATATTGCAAATTTTTCCTAAACAATATAGCCACTCCTTTTTTCTTATGGATACCTGGAGCGTATACTACTTCACCCACCCACCCCCATTTTAGCTTTTGACTCTCTAAATCATCAAGGTGTGTTTTCTGTAACATGCCTATATCTACTTTAAGCTTATTCAAATGTTGTAAAACTACTTTCCTTTTTATTGGAGAGTTAAAGCCACCCACATTCCAGGATCCTATTTTATACTTCCCAGTCATTCAGGGATCCACACGAACCTATTGAGCACCATTGCTCCCAGCCTGGGCAGAGGGGAGGGGGAGAAAAAAACAAAAAAAAACACAATTGAACAACCACCCATTCATAACCCACCAACTTCCCATCCACACCCCCACCACTATGTTCTAACATTTGTTCAAAAAGTTCCACTCAACATCAGCACAATGATTCCTGGTCTATAATCCAGCCTATCATCTAACTTCCTCCGCTAGGAATTTTTCTGCTTCCTGGGGGTTATCAAAGATACTTATTTTTGCTGGATATAGTAACCTAACTGTTCTACCTTCCTGTATTAGTCGAGAGCATAATGGTGCACACAATTTCCTCCTGTTGGAGGTCTCATAGGAGAAGTCCTGAAAAATAAGAAATTTCTTATTCTGAAGTCTGTATGCCTGTAAAATCTTTATCTTATCTTGGTAATTCAAATACTTAACACTAATTGGTCTAGACTTCCCCTCCTCCTGATTTCTAAGGCTCCCAATCCTATGAGCACGTTCAACTAACGCCTGCTTATCTGCTGAAATTTGTAATAGGGTAGGTAACTGAACTGCAGCAAAACAGATTTTCTGGTATTCCAATGATTCGCAAATTATTCCTCCTTGACCTATTTTCAAGGTCCTCAGCTTTGTCACTTAGGAATTTAACTTGCTTCCGTATACCTGATAGTTCTCTATCTTTTTCAATATCTCTATCTTCTAAGTCTGAGATACGCTGTTCTACTAAGCCTAACCTAGCCGAAATTTGCTTTGTTTCTTGTGAGATTGCCTCTACAGTGTTCTGTATTGCCTCAAATTTAGGCAAAAAAAGTGTAGTAATTTGTTTCAGCAGTTCAGTATTTGTTATTAAATCTGGTCCTACCTCCTGCAGGGATTCTATCCCTAATTCTGTGCTTCGTCTAGGCTGCTTTTTTTCCTGTTGCCTTCTCCCTGTCATAGTTACTGTTTTAGTGTTAGACACTGAAGATATATATTTATCCATAAGGAGCATGAAATAATACTAGTTCTATCTCCCATATATACTCTGTTCAATTCCCTGACCATACACATAACCTTCAGCTATACCTTCTTTTTTTTTTTTTTTTTTTTTTTTTTTTTGGTTTTCCCCAAGTTTATTGGAAAGATTATAGTACAAACATCTAAATGCCACCCCTTGGTGTTTTGAAGTTCATCCCCACTGTGGGCTGAGTGACTTGCAGGTTGGACAGACCGCCGAAGTCCAGCAACTTCAGCATTTCCTTAGTGTCAGGATCAACCTCAATAATCTCCTGATCCAGGGCAGATACCTCAGGGACATAGTTATCCCTCCTTTCTCTCTCCTCCTCCTGAAGTTTGATGGAGATACCTCTGACAGGCCCTCTCTGGATTCGTTTCATCAGATGTGTGACATATCCAGCAATCTTGTTTCGTAATTTCTTGCTTGGGATGATTGTGATTTCCTCACATACTCTCTTGTTTGTGTGGAAGTCGCTGCCCAGCCGGGTGTAGTACTTTTCAATAATGACCCGAGCGGCCTTTTTCACGGTTTTTGTCCTGACACGTCCCATGTTGGACCGAGCTGGTAGAAGAGAGCCAGCTATACCTTCTTCTAATTCTAGTTCCTAAGCTCAGAACCCCTCCCTAACCTCCCCCTATTCCCCCAGAGCTAATTTAACCATTGTGTTTCAACAGTGACTTATACAAAATGTGTCCCAATATTGAATTATATCAAAATGAATAATGGTGAGCATATTTAAAAAAAAAAAAAAAAAAAAAAGATATCCTAAAGAAGGAAAAACCAAAATCTTACCCACCCCCCTCAATGATACATTATCCAGAGAAGAATCCTTTGCTAAATACAAAATATACAATTATTGAGTAGGTCAAGCAGAGTAGAAAAACCGAAATACAAGGGGAAAAAACAATTAACCAAAACCTACACGTTTACACGCTATCCTACTTATGATATGCAAAAAAGTCCATCAGTGATTACATATAAAAAAAAAATAGCTGATACTTAAATAAGTCCGGTACCAACGTATGCCCTGCTCAGACCTTCTTTTCAGCCATGAAGGAACATCACTACTTTCACTAATATGTCCTTTAAATGTTCAAGATGAATTTTCCCCTTCTTCTTGTTCCAGAAACTCTAGAAAGGTAAACATAAAAAGGACGCCACATGTGTGTATCAATATCATCAGATGGAAAAAGAAAGGGAGAGGTGCACAGGGTACTCACAAATTTTGGCGGCACTCAATTGTGCCTATAGTTGCAGGCTATACCTTTAGCAGCAGTCCAGCATGCTGTCTCCCTCTAGGCACAGGCTCTCCGCAGTTATATAAAAAAGATAGAAAAGAGAAAAACAGGACCACACCTGTGTGAATCTGACAAGATACAAAATAAGATATAAGCTCTGTCAGCTCCTACAGGGTACTCAAAAAAAGCAGCGGCACTCTATTGTGCCAGATGACGCCAGCTAGGCCTTTAACAGCAGCCTAGCACGCTGTCTCCATTCGACCGATGTCAGCATAACTCCAACACATGTAAACAGAGAAGAAGGGAACAGGGGTGCAGGACCTCATGTGTGTAAAAATGTATAATATAATATAAACAATTACATGTGATCTTCAAAATAGTACTCACAAAGGTGATGGCACTTCAATGTGCCAGTATAAACAGGCTGGACCTTTTACAGCAGTCCAGCACGCTGAATTCTGTGGGAGCAACGTCGAAATCCCTCATATATTAATATACTTGACACATAGTCTCTTTCATCAAAAACTCCTTAAGATAAGATTTGGCCAGAGGAGGTATCCCTTTATATTTCCAACACACGAAAATGTCAGCACTCAGGGATAAATGCACGTCACCAACAGGACCTCTGCTCACAGGTGCAATGCAATAACAAAAAACAGTCAGGAAGGTGACAGCAAACATCTAATATTTATTAGATAAGACAGAAAAATGGGCTACGTTTCGGGATGTTATCCCTTATTCATGCCATGCCAAACAAACAATCCTCACACCTTTATATACCTAAACACCACTAGGTGGCGATAGAGAGAATTTAACCCTATCAATACATCAAATGTAAAAAGCATACACAGATAGAAGCAACATAACATTTCAAATAGATACATCTCATTTTACAAAAAATTGATATGTATATAGAGACATTTTCAATCTATATAATTACCAAAAACATTATTTTTATCTCCAGAAAGAGAATAAATGACAAGCAGATGACTGACTGATATACACAACTATAGAAAGATAGATAGATCCCATTCCTTATTCATTCCCTTGGGACTAAGTGACCCCAATTCGTATATCCAAAAGGATTCTTTCTTCTTAAGCAATTGCTCCCTATCACCTCCCCTACGTGGCAGCAAAATCTGATCAGTTATCTGAAATTTTAATTGGCTAATTGAATGGCCAGCAGTCACAAAGTGATATGCAAGAGGGGCTTTTAGATTTTTAGTATGTATATTACTTTTATGTTCAATTATGCGATCTCTGGCGCTACGGGTCGATTCACCTATATAAACCATGCCACAAGGGCATTTAACCATATAAATTATAAAAGTACTAAGGCAGGTATAGTAACCCTTAATACTATATTTCTTGCCCATATGGGGATTATAGAACACAGAGCCTTTTGACATATTACTGCAGCATGAGCATCCTAAACATGGAAAACAACCTTTATTACAAGAGGAAATAAATCTAGTTTTAGAAACACTTTTGGGGCCTATATCCGCTTTAACTAATTCCTCCTGTACATTTCTACCTCTCTTAAAGGCTGGCATAGGATAATCTTTAAATTCTTTGATATCAGGATTGCAGTTAGAAAGTATACTCCAGTGTTTTCTTATGATGCGCTGAATATCATGACTTTGGGCATTATATTGTGAAACAAAAATGGTTCTAGGGGTTTGGGATTTTTTATCCACTTTAGATTTTAAAAGAGAATCTCTTGAGATAGATCTTACTGCATTTATATTTTTAGCAATCATATCTTGTGGATAACCCCTATCCTTAAATCTTTGGCCCATTTCAGCCAATCTCTTGTCTACCAAATCCTCAGAGGAAACAATTCTACGTACACGAAGCATTTGGCTATGTGGTAGAGACTTAATGAGGGAAGGTGGGTGCGCACTATCAAACCTAAGTAGGCTATTGCGATCAGTTGTTTTTCTATATAAATCTGTAATAAAAGAATTACCAGCCTTAGTAATTCTAACATCTAAAAAATCCAAAGACTCTTTACTCCATGTGAGCTTAAATTTAATGTGGTTGGTAGATGAATTCAATTCCCCTACAAAACTTTCCAGGGTTCCAACGTCGCCCAGCCATATACCGAAAATATCATCAATATAGCGCCACCAAGTGGCGCCATATTGAATGAATAAATTGTTACAAAATATATATTTCTCTTCATAAACATTCATAAAAATGATGGTATAATTCAGGGCGACGTTGGAACCCATGGCAGTCCCCTGTAATTGTAGATAATAATCATCTCTAAACAAAAAGTAATTACCATATAGGATGATAGAGAGCAATTGCATGAAAAAGTCTATCTGACTCATATTGTACTTTTTATCCGATGACAAAGTGTAATAAACTGAACCCATTCCACTGGTGTGAGTTATAGACGTGTATAAATTCTCAACGTCTAAACTAAAAAGTATAAATTTATTTGTAGTTAAATCCAGGGCATTCAGTTTATTCAGAAAGTCACCAGTGTCTTTAACAAATGAACTGGACATTTCTACTTATGGACGTAAGATTTTATCCAAGAAAATGGAGATGTTAGTAAAAGCAGAGTTAGTGCTGGCTACAATTGGGCGGCCAGGTGGCTCACTGAGATTTTTATGCACCTTTGGTAAGGTGTAGATTACAGGGGTGCAGGGTTTCTCAATTTTCAAAAAAACAGCAACATATTTGCCTATAATACCATTTTTTAATGCAATACAGATGCAGTTGTCAATTTCTTTTTGTATGTTAAATATTGGATTGTAAGCCAATTTCTTATAGACTGCTGTTTCTTTGAGTTGAGAATAAATCTCATTAATATAGTAATCTTTGTCTAATAACACTACTGCACCTCCCTTATCGGCCCTTTTTAGAATAAGGGAGTGCAAAACATGTGTATGTTCTTTAGATAGATTATTAGCCTTTTTAAGAAAATTCTTATTTTTATATTTTTCAATTTTATTCTGTAAAAGACAAATATCTCTCTGTACCAGAGCTGAAAAAGTTTCAACACTCTGATTGACACTCCCAGGATTAAAGTGACTTTTTTTCTTTAAACCCAATTGTTGTAAATGGATAGTGGGACTCTCATTAACAGTTTGTGACTTAATTTCAAGCTTCTGAAGAACTTAAACAAGTCCTTCTGAAGTTCAAAAAAGTTACAGTTCTTAACAGGGCAAAAAACAAAGTCCTTATTCAAAAGCTCCAGTTCTTTATCTGAAAGTTCACATTTGGAGATATTTATCACATTATTAGTGACAGACTGTCCCATATCTACCATCCCTTCATTGCGCTCTGCTGTATCTCTTGCCAAGCCATCCGGTGCCTTGATATTTACGGGTCTCAGTGACGGGATGTAGACCTCAGTTGTCGGTCCTGCTTTTTCTTCTTGGTGTTTGTTTTTGCCTTGGTGTTTGCGGCCTCCACGTCTCTTTCGCTGTCGGACTCCCCCGGCATGTCAGATGACTCACTTCCGCTTGCACTCTGGGACTTGCTACGCATAGAGCGTCGCTGCTGGCCATAGGAGTTTTGCCGTCTGGATCCCTCTGGGTCATAGCGCCAGCGGTATACCCTCCCAGAGGAGTAATCTTGTTCGTCTCTGGTAAATTTTACCCGCTTGCGCTCTTCAATAATCTTTCTGGACTCCGCAATCTGCTTATTAACATCCGATATAAGCTTGTCAAATTCATCCACAGGTAACGATTTCTTCAAATCTTTTTCCATTTGTGTTATTTTCGTGTTCTGTTCCTCTATCTCCTGATTGAGACATTCCACTGTCAGTACAATAAGGTCCATAGAACACTTATTCAAGATTTGTTCAAATCTGTTGCAGTAGGTTATCCCTCATCAGAGTAGGACGAGCACTCATTCTAAGGCCCCTAAGTTGTTGCATGTAAGTCAAATGCTAGGTGTTTCTTTGAAAGTCTCTCAAATTCTTTAGATGATAAGTCTGAGGGAGCTGTTTTCAAAAACTCCCTAGACCCTTTAGTGAGTGTAGTTATCCTGGCTGCTTCCAGGTCTGTGTATGAAAAAGTTTGACAAGCTTGTCTTTCCTCCATTTCTTCAAATCCCAGGTGCACAGACTCAAGCAGTTTCAATATATCCAACACACGAAAATGTCAGCACTCAGGGATAAATGCACGTCACCAACAGGACCTCTGCTCACAGGTCCAATGCAATAACAAAAAACAGTCAGGAAGGTGACAGCAAACATCTAATATTTATTAGATAAGACAGAAAAATGGGCTACGTTTCGGGATGTTATCCCTTATTCATGCCATGCCAAACAAACAAACAAACAATCCTCACACCTTTATATACCTAAACACCACTAGGTGGCGATAGAGAGAATTTAACCCTATCAATACATCAAATGTAAAAAGCATACACAGATAGAAGCAACATAACATTTCAAATAGATACATCTCATTTTACAAAAAATTGATATGTATATAGAGACATTTTCAATCTATATAATTACCAAAAACATTATTTTTATCTCCAGAAAGAGAATAAATGACAAGCAGATGACTGACTGATATACACAACTATAGAAAGATACATAGATCCCATTCCTTATTCATTCCCACGCTGAATTCTGTGGGAGCAGCGTCGAAATCCTTCACATATTAATATACTTGACACTTATAGTCTCTTTCATCAAAAACTTCTTAAGATAAGATTTGGCCAGAGGAGGTATCCCTTTATATTTCCACAGCCCTTTCTCTTGGGGGGTCAAAGGCCACAGCTGTTATAATGACCTATGGTCCTATGTGGGCACTAACTAGTGCCTATAACTCACGGCCAGACATTGCAGGCGAGGGGAGGTATGGCCAGGGGAAATAGAAAAATAAAGAACAGGCCCCGGTCAGTTAAAGATATACTCTCTTAGGGGGACCCGGTAATTTACTGCCCCCACACTGAATATTCACCAAAAAATTACGAACAAAAATCTTGCTTACCACCTAGCCGCCTCCCCTCGTTTATGCAGACCTGCCTAGTGAGTGTATTGAGGCGCTTGCAGGGCCCGGGCGTGGGGACTGCTTGTTTGTCGGCTGTGGATTCCGACCGCAGTTCCCGTCTCCTTACTCCCGGTGACCCGAACACTACGTTCTTTCGTGCCTTCCACTCCTCTCCTTAGCGCTTCCTTCATGCGCTACCAGCAAGCGTGCTACGTCAGCACCTAGGACCGCCCCTCTCAGCTGTACCACTGCTATGCCTAGGCCCATCCCTCTTATTACCATATACTAGTAGTGCCATCACTCTCCTCTTTTTGAACAAATAATTTATTTCCACAGTCACACAACAGAAATTCACAATTCGAATGTACGCCACTTGTCGATCAAAATGGGTCATTTATCTAATTTGCAGTAATTTGTGCCAACAACAGTATGTAGGCCAAACCTCCCATGAGCTCCGTACTAGGGTGTGTGAACACATGAGAGATGTAGAACATTATAACAAAGATTCAGCAATTGCAAAGCACTTTAATGCAATACATTTTACCAATGTCCCAGATTTTGGGGTACAGATTATAGAAAGAGTAAAAAAGGAATAATAGAGGAGGAGATCGTCATAAATTATTTACCAAGAGAGAGCTCTTTTTGATATTTAAGTTAAAAACAATATTTACCTTGGGAATGAATTATGAATGGGATATATCTTATTTCACTGACTCATTAGCCCCAAGGCCAAATACATCTATTTTTCTCCTTTTTATAACATAATAAAACAAAATACAATAATATGAATTGAACCATTACATATAGTAAGTTATAGGAAGACTAAGTTTAGTGTTCAGTATATGACACAGCTACGTATGAAAACTATTGTTTAATACCTAGGCCTCTAGTTATGAAGCTCCGGACGTACCTGCCGTCGCCGGCCCCAATATGCTCGCCTAAGCTCGCCTCACATCGCCGCCGCAGACATGAATACATTCGCAAAAGTTATCAAAAAAGCTGTCAAAAAGCCGCGCACCAAGTACGGAACGATGAGCAGCGGACTGTGATAGTTATCACTCATCCGATCTCACTGCTCTTTGGCTTTTCTACAGCTTTATTGATAAGCTGTCACTAAGCACCCACACTATACTATACTGTTCTACCCCTTATACCTCCGCCCCCGCAACTGAATAAAGTTATTAACCCCTAAACCGCCTCTCCTAGACCCCGCCGCAACTATAATAAATGTATTAACCCCTAAACCGCCGCTCCCGGACCCCGCCGCCACCTACATATTACCTATTAACCCCCCCTATACCACCGCCACCTATAATAAAGTTATTAACCCCTATCCTGCAGATCCCGGACCCCGCCGCAACTAAATAAATTGTTTAACCCCTAAACCGCTGCTCCCGGACCCCACCGCCACCTATATTAAACTTATTAACCCCTAATCTGCCCCCCCTACACCGTCTCCACCTATAATAAATTTATTAACCCCTATCCTGCCCCCCTATACCGCCGCAACCTATAATAAAGTTATTAACCCCTAAACCTAAGTCTAACACTAACCCTAACACTCCCTAACTTAAATATTAATTAAATAAATCTAAATAAAAATTACTCTTATTAAATTAATTATGCATATTTAAAACTAAATACTTACCTATAAAATAAACCCTAATATAGCTAGAATATTACTAATAATTATATTGTAGCTATTTTAGGATTTATTTTTATTTTACAGGCAAATTTAAATTTATTTTAACTAGGTACAATAGCTATTAAATAGTTATTAACTATTTAATAGCTACCTAGATAAAATAAAAACAAATTTACCTGTAAAATAAAAACTAACCTAAGTTACAATTACACCTAACACTACACTATCATTAAATAAATTATTCCTATTTAAAACTAAATACTGAGGATCGGAGGGTCAGGCTGTGTGTGTGTTTATAGTGAGGGTCTGTAGGTCAGACTGTGTGTGTTTATAGTGAGGGTCTGTAGGTCAGGCTGTGTGTGTTTATAGTGAGGGTCTGTAGGTCAGACTGTGTGTGTTTATAGTGAGGGTCTGTAGGTCAGGCTGTGTGTTTATAGTGAGGGTCTGTAGGTCAGACTGTGTGTGTTTATAGTGAGGGTCTGAGGGTCAGGATGTGTTTGTTTATAGTGAGGGTCTGTAGGTCAGGCTGTGTGTGTTTATAGTGAGGGTCTGAGGGTCAAGCTGTTTGTGTTTATAGTGAGGGTCTGAGGGTCAGGCTGTGTGTGTTTATAGTGAGGGTAGGAGGGTCAGGCTGTGTGTGTTTATAGTGAGGGTCTGAGGGTCAGGCTGTGTGTGTTTATAGTGAGGGTCTGAGGGTCAGGCTGTGTGTGTTTATAGTGAGGGTCTGAACGTCAGGTTGTGTGTGTTTATAGTGAGGGTCTGTAGGTCAGGTTGTGTGTGTTTATAGTGAGGGTCTGAACGTCAGGCTGTGTGTGTTTATAGTGTGGGTCTGTAGGTCAGGCTGTGTGTGTTTATAGTGAGGGTTTGTAGGTTACACTGTGTGTGTTTATAGTGAGGGTCTGACGATCAGGCTGTGTGTCTGTTTATAGTGAGAGTCTGTGAGTAAGGCTGTGTGTGTTTATAGTGAGGGTCTGTAGGTCAGGCTGTGTGTTTTTATAGTGAGGGTCTGTAGGTCAGACTCTGTGTGTTTATAGTGAGGGTCTGTAGTCAGGCTGTGTGTTTTTATAGTGAGGGTCTGTAGGTCAGACTGTGTGTGTTTATAGTGAGGGTCTGTAGGTCAGGCTGTGTGTTTTTATAGTGAGGGTCTGTAGGTCAGACCGTGTGTTTTTATAGTGAGGGTCTGTATGTCAGACTGTGTGTGTTTATAGCGAGGGTCTGTAGGTCAGGCTGTGTGTGCTTATAGTGAGAGTCTGAGGGTCAGGCTGCGTGTGTTTATAGTGAGGGTCTGAAAGTCAGGCTGTGTGTGTTTATAGGGAGAGTCTGTAGGTCAAGCTGTGCGTTTTTATAGTGACGGTCTGTATGTCAGACTGTGTGTGTTTATAGTGAGGGTCTGAGAGTCTGGCTGTGTGTGTGTGTGTTTATAGTGAGAGTCTGAGAGTCAGGCTGTGTATCAAAACAACAGGGTAGGTATAAGATACAATGCTCAAATCTCAAATGCTATTCCCAAAAGGTAAGTGCACCTCCTAACATCAAACCAAAATAGACAAAGAACAAGGGGATATGGGAACGCGCTGTAAAAAACAGCATTTGAGAGGTAAAGAACTATATAAGGAATGTAGGTTACACAAGATTCTAATAAAAAAAGTTTATAAATGTATTACAATAAGCGATGCCGTCATCTGATACAAAGTAAAATAGTACAATTAAAATAGGATAAGAATCAACATAAAATGTGAGACATCAGTGTGTAATGCTGTAAGTAGCTGAAAAAAAAATAAAAAAATAATATGTTGCAAAATAACACAATGCTAAAATTGATACAGAGTCAATGTTACCGTCCTTTCACAATCAGGCCAGTGATTAGTGTGTCTGATCCAGCTGTTTATATGAATGCAGGTATAACTTGGGTGATTCCCTCTGCGTTGTTTATAAAACAGCGAAAAACTTGCAGAATCTTCTGGCTTGTATCCAATGACTGTGAGTTAAATTTCAAAGACACATTCACAGCCGTATTTGCGGGATGTCCCGTGCTGTGGGCCGGTTCAGGTCAGGAGGTTAAAATGCAGGAGTAATGATAAGCAACGACAAACTTGTTTCTTTGAAGTTAAAATGAATCAGACTGCTTTTAACAAATGTGGGTCATGGGTGGGAATTACGCATATAGAGTCAATTCATATATTAAAGAGGCTCAATGCACCGCACCTACCGCATATGTAAGTCAAGCAGATGTATTGCAAGTGAAGTTTGTAACAGCGTCCATATTATTCAGATTCCAGTGCTGGACAGAAGAAAGTAGATCATGGGTATGATGGTATTTCCAAGAAAAAACAACTCTGTGAATAAGAGTTGGTCTCAACCACCTTACCTACTACTTAATTTCACAAGTTATGAGCAAATTTCTACGCGTTTCAGCCTGGTCAGGCCTTTATCATGATCTTGATAAAGGCCTGACCAGGCTGAAACGCATAGAAATTTGCGCGTTTCGGTCCAAAATGACCTTTCTCAAGACTTGAGGTCTTGAGAAAGGTCATTTTGGACCGAAACGCGTTGGCTGGTAAGTGTTATTTCATATTATCCACATATCTGTAGCAATCTACACTATTATATACTTTTTTGGCAGAGGGACCGCGAGCTAGCAAGGAGAGGGAACAAAGGCTTGAAAAGGCTGAGGGACCATACACTTGAGGGCAAAGGGACCCAGGGCTGCCTGAAAAATCTCGCACGCATAGGATTGTGAGGACATTTTTTGCAAGCAAGGTTTCTGACTTTCACACAACATCACTTATTTCCACGGACTATCTTTATTTTTTAGTATTTTTTACATTTTTTATACAGTTTTTTATACAGTTTTGGAATTAGCACATAATTGAAGATTATTCATTTGACTATTTCTCACAAGTGTATTTATATAATTTTTTCACTTGAGGATTATACTTTGTTCTCTTTTTCACGTTTTTTGAAAGGAATATTTAGCACGTTTTTTGAAAGATTTTCATATTGATTTTAGGAAGTCACCTTAACATTTAGTTTAATTTTGAAATTGTCACACGATGTATATATTATTTGCATCACTGAACACCGGTATTTAATAACGTCTATCCATTTATTTTTACACCACTGTTGATCTGTATTTTAACAACAACCGGATTGATACTGATAATAGGAGACATTGAAAGCTATTTTTTGTTGCTCCCCACTTACAACGTGGAAAGCACTACTTGGGATATTAAAGTTATCCCAACTCAGTGCTTTGCTTAAGGGAGCTTTCGAAACCGTCAGAAATTTAACTAGAAATTATTAGTGTTAACAATATATTTACTCCAGTGAAAGGTTGGAAGAACTACTAGACTGTTAACATGGATCCATGAGGGACTTTTAGATTTTAGATTGTTTTATTTTTAAAGATTTTAAGAAGGACTGTTTTTTAAAATAAACCATTTACCAATTTTAGCTACCAATATTGTTTAAATACAAGATTGAACCAAAAACATATATGCACACTGTTGGAATTTCACTGGTTATTATTGTTTTTATTGTATCATAATAAATATACCAAAAATCCATTTGTGAAGTGTTAGTGTATCCAAGACCCGGCCTTCTTAAGTTGGCGCTTTGATAAAGTTCTGAATCATTTTGTTTCCTTTTTTTGACCACTAGGGGTCAATTTATCTGAGCCAAGGGTCATTTTCAGCAGGCGCTTGGTGAATCTATCTTAAGATATCAGACAAAATGGAGACCCAGGGCAGCCAGACAATGTGCACAGTGTGACAGTGGGGACATAGAGACTGAAGCGCACTTCCTCTTGTACTGTACAAGATACAAACTCTTAGGGCTCCATTTATCATTGTTTGGAGAAATCCGACTTTCAGTTCTCCAAGAAGTTCTCCGCAGCTCGCCCTCTGTGAGGCGCACTTGTGCGCCAATATTTATCAAAAAACTGGTCGTATTATACCGCTTTTTTCCAAAGTCGAGATGCGGCATGTTAATGATAAATCTCGACTATATTTACCATTCCATCATCGTAAAAAAAGCGCATATTTTTGGTATTTTCCTTTTTTATTACTGGATATAGCCATTCTTTTTATTAATGTTATAATTGTTGTAATTTAAGGTTATATAAACATTTATATTTGTAATATGAATTGAACAAATTTCTATATTATTATTCTTTTTGTGTTTTTTTTACAAACCACAACCTTTTACTACTATTCCACGTTATTTTTAACAGATGGCTTCCATATTACAAAGTAATTTTTTTTGGTTTATCTACTTAACACACCGCATGCAGACCTTTTTCTACTATTCAACGTTATTTTTAACACATGTCTTACTTATTACAAAGTCATGTGTTTTGGTTTCTCTACATTACACACCCCATACAGACCATGATAAATGGAGCCCATACTATTATTCCACGTTATTTTAACACGTTTCACATATTACAAAGTCCTTATTTTTTGGTTTATCTACTTTAGACACCCCATACAGACCTTTTACTATTATTCTACGTTATTTTAGCACGTCTTACAAAGTCTTGTTTTTTTGTCTTTTGTTTAGCTATTTTAGACACCCCATGCAGACCTTTAACTATTATTCCTTTTGATTTTCAACACGTCTTTTATCTTTACCAACTAATTTGTTTTTCTCTACCTACTTTACACAACCCCTCTAGACATTTCACTACTATTCTTTTCAAATTAACGTCTTACATTGACCTAATCTTACACTTTCATTGATAAGATGTTTCAATTCATTGATAAGATGTTTCAATATATATTACACAATAACGACAATTGTTTATATTTGTTAAATAATATATGCATTTATTCTGTATATAAAATAAAATTAAAAAAAATGTTGCTAGCACATTCATAAATTTTTTAATAACACATAAATGAAAAAGTTACATTTTTTCATATTTCAGCCTCATTTTCCTGACTGCTGAGTAACTGCTTATCAGTCCAGTTTCAGCTTTAAGCAGGACTTCAAGGAGCTCTTTTTTGCTTATTACAATTTTTTCATCATCCGGAACTAAAAAATATATATATTTATATTAAACATATATTTTGATTATTTTGAATAGCATTTATAGACATGAGAGTAAAAAAAATATCTGTCAATGGAATTACCAACAGCAATAACATATATTTATTCATAAATGCTATAACACTTACCCCAGTTATAATATTGAGGTGACTGAGAGTCTTCATCGTGTACCTCTAAGTTTATTAAATTTTGTTGAGTTTCTTCAAAAAACAAAATTTTGATTACAATGTATTGATAATGTAATTTTAAAATATATCTATCTTACACAATATTTTTCTCTCTATCTATGTTATCTTTCAATTAATTTTATTTCTATATTTAAATCTGTCTTTTTTGATCTATATACATATATCTATCTGTCGATATATATATATATTACATATATCTATCTATCTATCTATATATATTGATCTATCTATATATATATATATATATATATAAAAAAAATATGTGTTTGTGTTTTTATATATATATAGATATATATATATATATATATATATATTTGTTTTTAAAAAATATATATACACATATTAATAAAATTGATATATATATATGTGTATATATATATATATATATGCATACATATCTATTGTTTTATATATATATATATATATATATATATATATATATAGATATATATATATATATATATAAATATAATGTTTGTAGAATAGATATATCACCATAAAAAAAATAAAAAATCACCTGATGTTCCTTGATGAACCTCATCTTCTTCATGGCCCTCCTCGTCCTCTTGTTCCAAATGTTCTTCATCTTGTTCCAAATGTTCTTCTGACTCTGTAGGCTCTACATGTCCTAAAATTATTATTACAAATAAATTTATATTTATAAAATATATATGTTAAAGAAATCTCAAAGAATTTTTTTTTAGATTACCTTCAATGTTATCGATATCTTCTTCTCCTTGCTCATCCATTGCATTATTATTTGGAGTGCTATTATCTATAGCATTATAAAAAAAAATAGTTAAAAGATAAATTTACTTTAATACCTGGCTTTGAATTTTTTTTTTTTCTTGAAATTACAGTTACATTTTTTATACCTGTGTCTTGAGTCCTATCTTTATCCATAAAAACTGTGGGCAATGGGTCTGATTCCCCTTCAGAACTAGAATTGGTATCAATGGGAAGAAGGTACCTTGGAGCTCTTCTTCTTTTGACTATTAAATAATATAAAATACAAAATTTGTGAAAATATATTCTTAAAAATCCAAACACACAAAAAATTTGTCTGAAAATCCTATAAAAACTTGATTCATTCACACTTATCTGCAGGCAATGGTAATCTTTTAATCCTATTATTGTTTAACTTGTTTATCTTATTGAAAATATTCCAATTAAAAACTATACATTTTTAATACTTAAGATGATATAATTAAACTATATTTATATCTATATTGCTTACATTTTTTAAGATAACTCTTTATCAAAGTGCGCATTTTAGATTGCCTCCGGTACAAGTCGTTATATCTTTTCAGACATTGTTTCCTCGTTCGTTTTTGCCCAGAGACTCTCCTTACTCTTCGCACCATTTCACAGAGAATTCGGTTTCTTGTGTCCTGGTCCAAAGTGAAAATCCCTTTCCTTTTTTTTGGAAAATATTTATCCATAGTGTAAGAAATAATCAATAATTCTCCAATAGAGAACTTCTTGGATCGTGGCATTTTCTAAATATTATTCAATCTCTACTCACTGACGGGACTAATTTTTTTTTTTTTAAATGCGCAATTTTGTAAGCTAATACCTATTTTTACAAATAGCACTCAATTTGGATACATATTTTGTAAAATATTATCAAGAATCGTATTTTAGTATACAACTTGATGTTTTTTTTTATCCATTTTAATAACAATGAAACATTGTATAGAACTGCGCCACAACAGCACTATTTTTTTGGCAACATTAACAAATGTTACATGTATCCGTTGATAAGGTGAAATAAAATTAAAGATACATATAACAATGTAATGATATTTAAATTTAATATTGTTATTCATAACCAAATTATCTTTATTTACATGTAAAATTGTTATTAAAAACAAAAATGGAAATCCAGGTATTCCATATGAAAAATAAACTGCGACATATCTTTCCAGAACATCAGACAGTATACGCCCATTTTCATCAACTACATTTAGATACTTTTTTGGAAACCGTTATAAAAGAAAACTTTATTTAGTTTGTATCAACACTTTAGTTATTTTTTGCGCTCTATTGTATCACATTTTTACAATGGCATCTTCCCAAGCTGGAAAGACCAAAAGCGGGAGAAGTATCATGTTCACTCATCGGCAGAATTGTATTTTGGTCGAAGTTGTTATCGAACACTACGATGAAATCATTGGGTACTAAGCAAGAACTGTAAACCCACAGAGAAAGAGAACAATTTGGACACAAATCAGTAGATCTGTTTCAGCTGAAGGAAGTTTTCCTAAGGATGTGCGGGCTTGTCGGAAGAGAGTAACTGATATTAGAAAAAACATAAAGAAAAAGGTTTGCAGGGAAAAGCAATCTGCCAAAGGAACCGGTGGAGGCCCTGGATATAGGGCCGAATTAACGGACTTTGAACAGATGCTTTATGCACAGATGGGTGATGCCGTTGTGGTTGGCCTGGATGTCCCAGCAGACACTATGGATTTTAGAGGTAAGTTAAATGTAAACGACACCCAAATTTTGTTGTTCATGATTTAAAAAAAAGAGAATGAAAAACTATATATCTTTATTATTGAAATCTATTATGTAATTATTTCGATTCAATAGATATTCCTTTATGGAAAGTATATGTAGATATGCTCACTATCTCTTTAATTTTGTAGATTTCTGCTATTGGATATTAAAATTGTGATTAGTTTACATTTTTATTTGTCAGATAAGGATTATGGAGAAAATGGAGACATGAACTATAATAAAAGTAATCTAGTCAGTGTTATAACTATCTATTGTCTATCTAAATCGATCTAAATATTTGAAATTGTGTTTTTATCTATAATTATTGAAATTTAATACAAGTATATTTATATTATTTAGAGCAAGAAGATAAGGGAAAGAAGATAAGGGACGTCAGGAAGAGGAGATTGATGCACAAGAGGATCAACCTTTGGAAAATGAATTCACCTCACAAGACCAAGAACCCTCCACATCCACAGTACAAAGAGAAGAAGGGGAGAGTAAGTTATTTGTAAAAAACAACCAATAGTTGTTATATATTTTAATAATAATTAACAACCAGATGAGCACTGATGATAACTTGTGGTCTAATGTATATTTTGATTGTATAAATCGATGCAGTTGATATTCTAATATTATTTTTATGTTGTTGTAGGTGTTCGTGCTTTACTACAATCGATGCAGGACAATTCTATATTATTATTCGAGGGTAGGTTGCCTTCTAATTTAATTGTCATGTTAATATTTTGTTTTTTTAAGAATGTAACCTATTAATAATACATATTTTCCATGTCATACAGAAGATCAGGTTGAAATCAATTTGGAACCTCTGGTTGAGGATTCTGTATGTCCAGAAGATGAGGATGAGACTCAGGTTGAGGGACAAACATCAGAGGGACCAACACCACCAAATCTAGAAACTCCTCAGAATATCATGGTCAATGACTCTGAAGAAGATGAAAGACCAGAACAATTGATAAACCCAGAAGATGTCACAGGCAGGGGAAATGATATACAAAACCTCACAGACATGGCATTGGGGTTCAGGAATGAGCAAAGTGCATTTTTTAAAGAACTGATCAGATTACAAGAAGAAAGAAATGCAATTTTAAAAGCTGATTCAGAATTTAAGAGGGATTATTCCAAAAAGAAATTAGAAATTTTGAATCGAAGATTTCCTACTCAATAATTAATTATTAATATTTCTTGTTTTTGCACTTTAATGTTCAAATTTTTTTATGTTGAAAAGTTAAACACTAGAATTTGGTTACAGTTTAAGTTATTTTTGAAAAAATGTTACATGTTTCAGTATTCAAGTTTTTGTTATTACAATAAAAATGTTATTTAAAATACAAAAAAGAATTAAGGCTGTTTGTTTGTTCAAAAATTTTTTATTAAAAGAAGAAAAACAAATTTTTTTTATTAACAAATAAACACAACTTTTTTTTTTCATCTGTCTGATTATATAACAGTAGTGATGATTGTTATTGTCCAATTTTCAAACAACTCCTGTGTTATCCGTGGTTTCTGTAATACAATGTTAAAAGATAATTAGCAATCCAGAAATATAATACTAATTCTTTGCCCCACCCCCACCCAAAAAAAATAAAATTACTTACATGAAAAATATCTCTCAATAATTTCCATACGATTTTGAACACCGGCCCTAGTAGTGTGCCTGTTTAATATTTGTTGGGGGACATAGATGTCATCTGGTTGATCCTCAAGACACAAATCATCTTCGTTAACTTGAGATATTGCAATATTATGTAACATGCAGCATACTAAAATAATGTCATTGCACTTCTCTGGTGAGTATTGCAAGTCTCCCCCTGACCTGTCCAACACACGAAATCTCATCTTCAACACACCGAAGGTTCTCTCGATAGCACTTCTTGTACTATGGTGTGACTCGTTGAATTTGATCTCTGCACGTGTATGGGGCGATGGTACTGGTGTCAGAAGCCAAGGCCTACACGGATAACCACTGTCACCTACAAATAAAAAAATTAAAAGAATTATTACATTGGAATAACAATCTATATGCACTTTTAGCAATACAGAAATTAATGAAATAAATAATAACATAAATGAAAAGATCATAAAATTAATTTTCACAAAAAAAAAGGTCTAAAGTGTATATACATCTAACTAAAAATCTATGTCCTTCAAAGTTGAAAACCAAAATTAAACATAAAAACAATAACAAAAAATATGAAGTTAAACTCACCCAATAGCCAACCATGGGGCATGTCTCCACGTTCAAACGATGTAAATAATGCTGATTGTTTGAGGGTATGGTAATCGTGGCAGGAACCTGGAAATCCTGAACGCACAGCCCAAATTTTGAGGTTGGCATCACAAACAGCCTGAACATTCAGTGAATGGAAGCTTTTTCTATTCCTGTATTGCTCCTCCCTTAAAGCTGGTGGTATTAAAGCTATGTGTGTGCAATCAATTGCACCAAGAACATTAGGCATACCAGCTACTTGATAAAAAGATGCCTTAACTGTGTGCCATTCTTGCACATTCCTGGGTACAAAAATAAACTTCTTCAGATGTTTCAAAACTGCTTTTAAAACAATTCTTAGATGCCTGCAAAATGAAGGCTGGCTAATGCCCACCACAGCACTAGAGACTGCCTGAAATGAACCAGTTGACAAGAAATGCAAAACTGCTAATAATTTTAAAAGTCCAGGTATCGCCCTTGTTCTTCTTGTCCTAGGGTCTATGTCATTTTGGATCAGAGAGTAAAGATTTATAATACTCTCCCTATTTATACGAAATCTTTGCTTTATCTCCTTATCAGACAATGCCTGTAGTCCACACCGGGGTAAAAAAACTCTAGACACTCTTTGGCGTCTCCGTATGGGCATATTACCATCAGCAAGACGATTTTCACGGGCCCTTGCCAAAGAAATAGCAGACAACAGCAGAAAATATTCCATCTTCTCTCTCACAAAAAATGAAGTAAATGAAATGTTCTCCTCAGTGGATATGGAGAACTTTGGAGGGCGTAATTGTAGGAGAATATTAGGTTCTCCCATGGCGCAAAATAGTGATAAATATGAAATTTGGCGATCTGTTAGTCGATTTGATGAAAATACGACCGAAAAAGCGCTGTTTTAAGCTTCAATCGGCGCACATGTGCGCCTTGGCGAGATAGAATAGAGTGGTCGGATTTTTCGGTCGAAAATCAGTTTTTTTGGTCGTATTTTGTTTTAATACATAGGAGAGAATTTACGCCAGCGTATTTATAGGCGTAAATGTAGGAGAATTGCAATGATAAATGGAGCCCTTAAGGGATAAATAGTTCCCAAAAATAATGAAAGAAATAACAGACTTCCCACAGATGTCTGAACAAGAAAGACTATGTGTACTCTTAGGAGAAAAAAACAAAGCTACAAGGATAGTAGCAAAATATGTAGCAGACTGTCACATGACCAGAACCCCCAATCAGATTATATGAACTATCATATTTACCCACTATACTCCTACTTTATAAATTGTTATTGATCTGTTTTATTGTAACATATTACTTTGGCAACACATGTACCCAGATAGCAAGGATAACTTGCCACTTGTAGCTAACTTTTGCTGTAAGTCGGTATAATTTGCTGCAAGTTTTCACTGGCAAGTGTGTTTACTTGCATCATAATTGCAGCAAAAGTTCTAGTTGACACTTTTTCAACTTGCAGCAAGTTTACCTGGCAAGTCTCTAGCAAGAGCATTTCTGGCAAGTCAACTGCAAGAGCTCTGCAAGTCTCTTGTCAATTTCTGGCAAGTCAACTGCAAGAGCTCTTGTGGCGGGACACGTGCTATTTAAAAAAATATAACCCTTAATGAGCGGCAACATACATGGTACATCTCAGTCGTTAAAGGGTTACTATATTGAGACTTTTTTTCCTTAAGATATTTATATTTAACGTCTCTAGAAATCAATGTGGACTATTTGATACCCTATGTTGTAATTTAAAATTTTGGTTGTGTTCCTAGACTTTTGGAGATAAAAGAGGGAAAGTCACAATGTGCAGTGTAAAGTTTTAGTTTCTATAAAACAATGGGAGCTGCCATATTGTAACTTAGGTTACATTATCTGCTGTGGCCAATTAGGGACCGTTATAAATTTGTCACTAGAGTGTGCAGCCAATGGCTGTGTGGAATATAACAGTGTTCTGCACTTCCATTTCTAACAGGAGCTGAAAAGCTCACAATTTCAGAATAGAATTACAGGAAAAGGGGACAAAATAAATAATATATATATATATATATATATATATATATATATATATATATATATATATATATATATATATACACACACACACACAGTTTATCATTTTATATTACCATCTCAAGGTGTTTATTGTCCCTTTAAAAGGGCCTTAATAGTAAAAAAAAATTACATCCTTTAATGTAAATTTAAGACTATTGACCCTGCACTACTGTGAGATTAACCCACACAAAGGCTTTAAACACACAGTGGAAGTACTGATTGGTACCTGCAGAGCACTGCTGGTCCAGAGCAAAAACTGCCAACTGCTGCTTATCTAATCAGAAATACTAGTTAAATGACTAGCGCTCATGATTGGATCAGCAGCACTTCCGCTCAGGATCAGCAGTGCTCTGTGGTTCCAAGCGGTACTTCTACTGTGTGTTTAACCCCTTTGTGGGTTAGTGCAGGGTTGATGGTCTTAAAATGAATTAAAACAAATTAGAGCATGTATTTTTTTACTAATATGCTCTTTTAAAGAAATATATATTGTTTTATCTTAAGTTGCATGTTGCTGAAACACTGAAAATTGTAAAGGGAGTTTCATTTATTGTTCTTGTGACAGGGGCATGCCTTTGTTTGAAGAATGCTTCTTTTTAGACAAGATTTATAATTCATTAACATTTTAATTGATATTAGTTGATAGTGCAATAAAAATCCTGTCACAAAGAAGCACCACTATCAAAATGGAACATTCCTTTCAAAGGGTCAGTTCAATCCAAGCACAGAGAAAACTCCAACATGGCTGCTCTATTTAGGATCATGGGAGGATCAGGGAAGTGAGTAAAACACTCCCCTGCTGTATCACATCCATATAAGCATGCTGTATAAACAGAAATAAAACACTCCCCTGCTGTATCACATCCATTTAAGCATGTTGTATAAACAAAAAAACACTCCCCTGCTGTATCACATCCATATAAGCATGTTGTATAAACAGAAACAAACACTCCCCTGCTGTATCACATCCATATAAGCATGTTGTATAAACAGAAACAAACACTCCCCTGCTGTATCACATCCATATAAGCATGTTGTATAAACAGAAAAAAACACTCCAATGCTGTATCACATCCATATAAGCATGTTGTATAAACAGAAATAAAACACTCCCCTGCTGTATCACATCCATATAAGCATGTTGTATAAACAAAAAAAACACTCCCCTGCTGTATCACATCCATATAAGCATGTTGTATAAACAAAAAAAACTCCCCTGCTGTATCACATCCATATTAGCATGTTGTATAAACAGAAACAAACACTCCCCTGCTGTATCACATCCATATAAGCATGTTGTATAAACAAAAAAAACCAAAAAGGAATTTAAAAAGAAATGACTCAGTGGGGTGATTTAAACAAGAAAAAACGTAACTGCTTACCTGTGACCACAAACAATTCTTGTGTGGGATTGGTGAAGCTATCTCCTATGCATCTTCTCATTTCATGGTCAGTAATGTCTTTATAGACCCTTTGACATGTTTCTGTAATAGAAAACAACATCAAATAAATGAGTATAAAGTTAGATATGCAAAATAATTAGATAAAGTCTGTTCAGCAATAGTCTGTCCCGTTACATGGGCATGATACACTTTGTGATTATAACGTAAATTATTTAATTATACATAATAAAACAACTTTGCATTATACTTTCATTATTTTGTCCACTTTGCCTGAAATGTAATGGTTTATGCAAAAGTTTTTCAGTGGCCAAATTTCACCACCATTTTCCTTTTTTGGAGGCGCTAATCCTGAAGTACTTCATGTGACAGTCACTCTAGTCACATCATACTGTCAGTAGGCTTTTCCTCGTTTTATGTATGTTATCACAAAGTCAGTATGCTTTTCCTTGTTTTATGTTAGCACAAAGTCCATGCTAAAGCCAATTAGAAAGATATGCAGACTATTGTTAATCATTTGAGGTCTGAAGCCTGCATTACCAATTTTCAGCATAGTAAAAACCCATATTATTCAGAGTTAAAGGAACATGAAACCCAATTTTTTTTCTTCCGTTATTTAGAAAGAGCATGTCATTTTAAACCACTTTCTAATTTACTTCTTTTACCTATTTTGCTTCATTTTCTTGATATCACTTGCTGAAAAGCATATCTAGATATGCTCAGTAGCTGCTGATTGGTTGATGCACATAGAGGCCTTGTGTGATTAGCTCACATATGTGCATTGCTATTTCTTTAACAAAGGATATCTAAAGAATTGAGCAAATTAGATAATAGAAGTAAATTGGAAAGTTGTTTAAAATTTCATGCCCTATCTGAATCATGAAAGTTTAATTTTGAATAGACTGTCCCTTTAAAGGGACATGAAACCCATCATTTTTCTTTCATAATTAAAATAGAGCAGGATTCTTCAAACCATGGGTCGGGACCCATTACTGGGTCACAACACCATGTGTACTGGGTCCCGACTTGTGTGTGTGTTGTAGGAGTGTGTGTGGTGTATTGTATGAGATTGTGTGTGTGCTGTGCATGTGTTGTGTATGAGAGTGTGTGTGTGTTATATGAGAGAGTGCGTGGTATGTGTGTTGTATGAGTGTGTGTGTGGTATGCGTGTGTTATGAAAGTGTGTGTGTATGTGTGTGTTGTAAGAGTGTATGGGGTGTGTGTATTATATGAAAGTGTGTGTGTTGTATGAGAGTGCGTGTGGTATGTGTGTTGTATGAAAGTGTGTGTTGTACAAGAGTGTGTGTGGTATGTGTGTTACATGAAAATGTGTGTTGTATGAGAGTGTGTGTGGTGTGTGTGTTACATGAAAATGTGTGTTGTATGAGAGTGTGTGGTGTGTGTGTTGTATGAGAGTGTGTGTGTGGTATGCGTGTGTTATGAAAGTGTGTGTGTATGTGTGTGTTGTAAGAGTGTATGGGGTGAGTGTGTGTTATATGAAAGTGTGTGTGTTGTATGAGAGTGTGTGTGGTATGTGTGTTACATGAAAGTGTGTGTTGTACGAGAGTGTGTGTGGTATGTGTGTTACATGAAAATGTGTGTTGTATGAGAGTGTGTGGTGTGTGTGTTACATGAAAATGTGTGTTGTATGAGAGTGTGTGGTGTGTGTGTTGTATGAGAGTGTGTGTGTTATTACGTTTTACAACACTTTCAGATTTGACTATAATCAGGAATAAAGCATGCACATATTTTAGTTTCTTTGCCGAAAATTGCAGCTATCATGTTATCTATTTCAAGACCAAGTATAAAAATTGGGTCCCAAAGGTTTGTGGTATCATGGCACTTAATCTTGGAGGGAAAAGTTTGAAGAACCCTGAAACAGAGCATACAATTTTAAACAACTTTCCACTTTACATCTATTATTTAATTTGCTTAATTCTCTTGATATCCTTTTTTGAAGAAGCAGCAATGCACTACTGGGAGCTATTAAAGGCTTAGGTTTAGGGGTTAATAACTTTAGTATAGTGGCGGCGACGTTGGGGGTGGCAGATTAGGGGTTAATACATTTATGTAGGTGGCGGCGACATTGGGGGCGGCAGATTAGGGGTTATTAAATGTATGTAGGTGGCGGTGACATTGGGGGCAGCAGATTAGGGGTTAATAAGTGTAGGTAAGTGGCAGCAACATTGGGGGCGGCAGATTAGGGGTTAAAAATTGTAATGTAGGTGTCGGTGATGTTGGGGGCAAAAGATTAGGGGTGTTTACACTCAGGGTTTATGTTAGGTGTAAACATACATTTTCTTTCCCCATAGGAATCAATGGGGCTGCGTTACGGAGCTTTACGCTCCTTTATTGCAGGTGTTAGGCTTTTTTTTAGCCGGCTCTCCCCATTGATTTCTCTGGGGAAATTGTGCACGAGCACGTAAAACCAGCTCAAAGCAGCGCTGGTATTTGTGTGCGGTATGGAGCTCAATGCTGCCATATTACCTGCTAACGGCCGGGTTTTTGCAAACCTGTAATAGCAGCGCTATTAAAGGTGAGCGGTGGAAATAACTTGCAAGTTAGTAGCGAGCCGCTCATAACGCAAAACTCGTAATCTGGCTGATGGTTATTTACCTGCTCTCATCCAAGGTAATCCAGAAAATCTAGCCTGTTGGGGAGGCCTGGGGACAAGTTTGAAAACCACTGCCCTAGATCAAAATAATTGGCAACTGATATTAAAGGGACTGTTAACAAGGATTATTTTTTAGGGAATAGGGATTTAATCTCAGTTTCTTGCTGCAAATCTTTTAATTTAATTTAAAGATTTTGATCACAGTAGATACATTTGCAGCAAGAAAATTAGATTAAAATCACTAATTACCTTAAAATATTTACTGTATTTTGTAATGCATGTTAAATAAAACACCCTAACAGCTCACTTGCATATGAATAACACTTTTTCAATGTAGGGCCAAATTAAACATTATTAACCCTTCAGCATCTACACAGCAGGACATAGTTATTTTAAACTGCACAAATACTGTAACCCACACCAAAAACAACACAAAATATTAACCCCTGCCAGGCTTCTGAACAGCATCAAAGCAATTCAAAAATACAGCTCCCACCCTTCACAAGCAGATGCAGTTTGTTTGCTAATGTCTGTATATTTCATACACTTAACAGTTTTCTAAAAAAGTTTTCTAATGTCTGTATATTACAAAAATGCTCATTTTCAAACAGAAAAATAAAGATGCACATTTCAATTGTATTTGGATTATCCCTTTAACATTTAAATCTAGTTGTGTTTGTAAGTATGTTCTGTGTAATACAGTAGCAGGTGGCTTACTAATGCTGCTAAACAAATCATATACAACATGTGTGTGTGCAGCTAGTGAGATTCTTTTTTTTTTATATATATCTAATCTAATGGTTGATCTTACCTGAGTGCACACATGGCTTGTCTGCAGCACAGAGCACACAGAAAGTTCATGGTAGTGAGACAGTGAGTGCACTCAAATGCCGCAGCGCCCTCTGTGGTGGTAAGACCACACTGCACACAATATTATATACTAAACACAGTCTAATGTAAACTGTAGCTAAAAGCTAGTAGTATGGGTGACAAATGAACTTTAATTTAATTTATTTCAGAACACAACAAATATACAATGCCTATAAAACTATGTATTATTTAACTTTAGAGTCAGAATTTAAAATACAAATTAGCCATCTTAAAGGGACATTCCAGCAAAATGTGCATCATTGCATTTCTATTTTGAATAGAAGCATTTTTCCAATACACATGCATTAGCAAAAATGCTCTAGAAAATATATCACCGTTTAAATTTACCTTTCCTAATAGGAGCATAAAAACTCTAATTTTAAAAAGTGTATCTGCGAAGAGAGCCAGCGGTTGTGTACATGACACATGCTGAGTCATTTCACACGCAATACATGCAATACCAGCTCTGAGCACATGCAGTGTACTTAAGTATGCTTCACATGTACACTGTTTTTTTTGTGTACTTAAAGGGACAAACTACTCCAGAATTTGTATTGTTTTAAAAGATCGATAATCCCTTTATTACCCATTCCCCAGTTTTGCACAACCAACACAGTTATATTAATATACTTTTTACCTCTGTGATTACCTTGTATCTAAGCCTCTGCAGACTGCCCCTTATCTCAGTTATATTAATATACTTTTTACCTCTGTGATTACCCTGTATCTAAGCCTCTGCAGACTGCTCTTTATCTCAGTTATATTAATATACTTTTTACCTCTCTGATTACCTTGTATCTAAGCCTCTGCAGACTGCCCCTTATCTCAGTTATATTAATATACTTTTTACCTCTGTGATTACCTTGTATTTAAGCCTCTGTAGACTGCCCCTTATCTCAGTTATATTAATATACTTTTTACCTATGTGATTACCTTGTATCAAAGCCTCTGTAGACTGCCCCCTTATTTCAGTTCTTTTGACAGACTTGTATTTTAGCCAATCAGCACTGACGCATAAATAACTACACAGGAGTTAGCACAATGCTATCAATATGACACACATGAACTAGCAGTGTCTAACTGTAAAAAACTGTCAAAATGCACTGAGATAAGAGGCGGTTCAATGGTTTAGAAATTAGCATATGAGCCTACCTAGGTTTAGCTTTCAACAGAGAATACCAATTAAACAAAGCAAATTTGATGATAAAAGTAAATGGGAAAGTTGTTTAAAAGTGCATTTTTTATTATCTAGTTTTGACTAGACTGTACCTTTAAGTATGCTTTGCATGCATGCTCAAAGTAAAAGTTCTCACAAAAGGCACAGTGAATGATAATTTTTAGTAATAGGTTTACCTACCTTTGTTTAGTAGATGTCATTGTTTATTAATCTCATTTTCTTGCTGCATGTGTTTTCATTTATTTTTTTCACTTCTTGAAAGTTTCTCCTGTGATGCCGAATAAAATCTTTAACCCTCCCATTTCAGCTGTCTCTTCAGATGTGTGCACATAGAAACTTTTGGCTGAAAATAGAAGCCTTAGTATGTTGCTCCAGGGCACTAAGATAACAGCAGGTGTCCCTTTAATAACCAAGTTTTCAATATTTAAAGGGGCAGATAGCAAAATAAAATGTTGGTGGAAAGGATTATTTCATTAATATTAAAAAGATATGTTTCCGTCATGAATCCTCACCTTTTTAATATATTTCACAAGAATTTGAATTGAAAGCTGACTCCTGTACTATCCCTCTGTGAGGACCTTTATGCAAAGCCTGTCACTGAAAGCTATTTACATACCCCTTAAGTGTGTGCCCTGCTCTTTTGCTACCTGTTTATGAGTATTATGACTGCGCATACACAGCGCTCATCACTTTACACAGAACAGCAAATAATAGTAGCGATTATGCAGATCCGGATTTCTTTTTCACCAACAAGTAACTCACATGCGTTGCCCATTACAAGAGACTGAGCATTTTGAATGGGAGATTTCTGAACCATGAGAGCGAGTCCACAGCCTATACATATTGATTCAGCTTGTTAAATGTATTGCAGCTATTTGTCAGAGCCAGAGAGTCCAAATTATATGGGTGAGGAGAAGCATTGAACATTAGGTAGAAGCGACTTGCAGATACTAAAGTTGATTACCAGTGTAGTATTTGATTTGGACTTTGCAGTATTGATTTTTCCCCACAAAAAAAAGTGTTTCTTATTTAATTTTTTAAATATACTAATTGGCTTTTACCCACTTTAACTCAGTACTTATTATAATATATTACTGTGTAAACGCAGACAAGGTCTCCTGCCTTTTCTACAAACACTTATATTGTGTGTCCCATTGTTTTTTGCTTTTTTCTCTTGTGTCGATATGTACAAAAATGTGCCTAGCAGTGCTGATTGTGGCTCATCATCCCGTCTTAAAAGCACATGGGGAACTTAAAAATAAAAAATACATTTGAAGTGCACAATTTTAACTCTCAGAATAATAATAATAATAATAATAATAATAGTTTGTGAAATGGGTACACATGGTTACAGCCCAGGGTATTCGGTCAACACAACTAGGGGAACAGCAAATTTTATGATGTCCATTTGTTTTATATAACTTTTATTAAAGATCAATGATTCCTGGTTGTCTAATGTCTAATGGGTGGGGATGGATGACCTGATATGACTCCAGTTTAAAGGGACATGAAACCCAATTTTTTCTTTCATGATGCAGATATAGCATGCAATTTAAAAAGAACTTTCCAATTTACTTATTTTATCTAATTTGTTTTGTTCTCTTGGTATTCCTTGTTGAAATGCACACCTAGGTAGGCTCAGAAGCTGCTGATTGGTGGGTGCACAAATATGCCTCATGTAATTGGCTCACCCAGTGTGTTAACTAACTCCCAGTAATGATTGATTTTCTTCAACAAAGGATACCAAGATAATAAAGCAAAATAGATCATAGAAGAAAAATTGGAAAGTTTTTTTAAAATTGTATTCTCTTTCTCAATCATGAAAACATTTTTTTAGGTTTCATGTTTTATTGCTTTAATGCTTTTGTAAGATATAGGCAAACAGAATAAATGGGTGTAAGTGAAATGATAAAAGTATATATTGTACAACTGATGGATGGTGGGCTAAGACAGCAAGATTACTACTTTTTCTATTTATTATTGTAAGGATGGTGATTACAGACAATTTACCTTGCTACCACATATTGGGCCAGATTACAAGTGGTGCGTTAAATATTTATTTTGTTTGCTCGTAAACACAGCTGAAAGTAAACTTTTAACACGGGCAAGTTAGCGCTTGTATTACATGTTGAAAGTAAATCATTTGAACATGAGTAAAACCTGATGCATGCTAACTTCAGGACTTTGAATATTATGATCCCGTTAACTTCTTCTCCATATAGTTTTCAATAGAGCGCGCTTTTAAAAAAATACTTATTGTTTGCGCACTAACCCAACACTGTGTAAGACCTACAGCGTTATAGCTGAAGTAAGTTAAAGCACCTTTTCATATACCATATACCTTTTAACCCTTATAAAAAAAAAATGTAGTAATATTTCAATTAATCATTTTATTAGGTAGTGTATGTATGGGTGTAACACTTTATTTTAATGTACTTATGTTGTATTTGGTGCACATTTTTTAAAAACCCTAACAGTTTGCGCTAGGGGAGCGATTGACTAATGTGCGGGCGGACATGATCCGCTGTAGCAGATCATGTCCGCCGCACATCAATAAATGCTGACAGCATACGCTGTCGGCATTTATCATTGCACAAGCATTTATAGTGAAATGCTTGTGCAATGCCACCCCCTGCACATTCGCGGCCGCTAGCAGGGGGTGTGAATCATCCCGATCGTATCCGATTGGGCTGATTGCTGTCCGCCACCTCAGAGGTGGCAGATGAGTTAAGGAGCAGCGGTCATAAGACCACTGCTTCTTAACTCCTGTTTCCAGCGAGCCCAAAGGCTCGCGCGGAAACAGATGCATATGGGTGTTGATAAATCGACTCCTAGATCTTCACTCGCACAAACTTGACAAATTCAGTGCATTTGCATGCATAGGTGTCTGCTCCCCATCCTGATCCCTGACTATAATAGTCCAGACTGGACTGGAGTCCAGATAAGTCAAAAAGAGAAGTGACCTTTTATTACGATGTGTTTTATTAAAGTGAAAGCAATATTGTTAAACAGAGTTGTCTTATCGGATGATAAAAAAAAAACCTGCCAGCATAGAGATAGAAGAAATTCAGAAAAAAATATTTACAATGATTCCCTTGAATATATTTTAGTTTCTAATTCAGAATGAGGATTATGACCCTTTGTTACATAATAAATATTTAGTTTGCAGCTTTTCAAAAGGTAAATAGAAAATTCAGTTTCATTATATATTATCTTATATAATATATTTTAATATATGTTGAAATGATTCCTAAAGGTGCTAAAAGTGACATAGCTAGTATAAAAAGATGAGTCAAAGAAATTATTACTTCCACGGTATGACTTCAATGTAAGTATAATCAATGCAAAGTATCTTCAAATCAATAAATATGTAAAATCAAGGAAAAGTGAATTTTTAGATACCAAAATTAAAATTATGTAGGGGAAACATAAAGGGCAAGATTAAGGGACATATTTATCAATGTGCGAGCGGACATAATATGAGGTAGCGTATCATGTCAGCCACACATCAATAAATGCCGACAGCATACGCTGTTGGCATTTATCATTACTTCAGCAGTTCTTGTGAACTGCTGGTGCAATGCCGCCCCCTGCAAATTGGCCGCTAGCAGGGGGTGTCAATCAACCCGATCATATTCGATCGGGTTGATTTCTGTCCGCCGCCTCAGACCAGGCGGACAGTTTATGGAGCAGACGGACAAGTTATGGAGCAACGGAGCTTGATATATATGCCCCTAAGAGTGGAGCACAATTTTGCACTCCTGCAAGCGTGTTATCTGCACTCAATTTTTGCTCTCTCGTTGTCGCATCCTTGTGCAGAAAAAAAGGCTTTGCGAATTTGAGAGCATAGGATCGTATTCCCCCTAGGCTTTAATGGAGCCTTATTTTGAACAAGAACAAAAAATAACAGCTGTCATGTGTGTTTTCATATTTTGCACTCTTTTAACTTTGCAATGCAATATTGTTATGCAATAATTTCTATCAGACAGTGTCAATATGAATGTAACTGTACTGTTACTTACGTTTTTTTATGTGTATCGGTCAACTATTTAGTCGAGTGCAACAGTTAACTAGAGCTCTGAAGTCACATTGACCCAAAAAACCTAAATTGTGATTGCACTCTCGCATTCGCATTTACTTTCAACTTGCAAAATGAATGGTCTTATCTGTGTGCCCAAAAGGGCTGTGCCACTTGTAATCTGGCAGAAAATTTGCAGCTAATTTGTAAAGCAAATCTATTCTAAAGACTTTTTATGTAGACTTGCAACAAATGTGCTGCAAACTTTTGAAGCTTGGCAAGTCTAACAATTCCTTTGCAATTTTAACAGAAAAAAAAACACAAGCTATACACAATTGTGGCAAACTTGCAGCAAATTTACAAAGCAAGTCTATTCTGAAGACTTTCTATGCAGACTTGCAACAAGTGTGCTGCAAACTTTTGAAGCTTGGCAAGTCTAGCAAGAGTTTAGCAATTCCTTTGCAATTTTAACATAAAAAACCCACATGCTATACACAATTGTGGCAAACTTTCAGCAAATTTACAACGCAAGTCTATTCTGAAGACTTTCTACACAGACTTGTAACAAATGTGCAGCAAACTTTTGAAGCTTGGCAAGTCTAGCAAAGAGTTTAGCAATATATTTGCAATTTTTACAGAAAAAAAAACAAATGCTATACACAATTGTGGCATACTTGCTGCAAATTTACAAAGCAAGTCTATTCCAGAGACTTTCAATAAAGACTTGCAACAATTGTACAGCAAACTTTTGAAGCTTGGCAAGTCTAGCAAGAGTTTAACAATTCATTTTCAAACTTGCAGCAAAAATGCATGCTATCTGGGTAATAATGTCATGCTAATAAAGTATTCTTGACTTGACTTGACTTGACTTGAGGGTCTGAGGGTCAGGATGTGTGTGTTTAAAGTGAGGGTCAGGCTGTTTGTGTTTATAGTGAGGGTCTGTAGGTCAGGCTGTGTGTGTTTATAGTGAGGGTCGGAGGGTTAGGCTGTGTGTGTTTATAGTGAGGGTCTGAGGGTCAGGCTGTGTGTGTTTAAAGTGAGGGTCAGGCTGTTTGTGTTTATAGTGAGGGTTTGTAGGTCAGGCTGTGTGTGTTTATAGTGAGGGTCGGAGGGTTAGGCTGTGTGTGTTTATAGTGAGGGTCTGTAGGTCAGGCTGTGTGTGTTTATAGTGAGGGTCTGTAGGTCAGGTTGTGTGTTTTTATAGTGAGGGTCTGTAGGTCAGGCTGTGTGTGTTTATAATGAGGGTCTGTAGGTCAGGCTGTGTGTGTTTATAGTGAGGGTCTGAAGGTCAGGCTGTGTGTGTTTATAATGAGGGTCGGAGGTCAGGCTGTGTGTGTTTATAGTGAGGGTAGGAGGGTCAGGCTGTGTGTGTTTATTGTGAGGGTCTGTAGGTCAGGCTGTGTATGTTTATAGTGAGGGTCTGTAGCTGTGTGTGTTTATAGTGAGGGTCGGAGGGTCAGGCTGTGTGTTTATAGTGAGAGACTTAGGGTCAGGATGTGTGTGGTGGCACTACTTTCACTACTTATAGAGCAGTTCAAAAATGAGAAAGTAGGGGGCGGAGCCAGCAGTGAAGCAATGCAGTCGCACACTATAACAGCTCCGGCTATAACACATGTAAAAATCAATCTCAAAGACTGTTCCTGCTCAAATATTTGTCCCTTAATGAGGACTGCTTAACATGGGTGACCTGCGTATCTAACCCAAATTTAAGTTTCACTAAATTGATGGAACCTCACAACCCTGGTGCGTATCTTGCTGACAAGCGGCTCTGAAATCGGCCATTTTGGGCCCATCACTACTGTGTTATTCTCAAGCCCGGCGCCTACTACTATTTTTCACTATGAAGGCTGCGGAGCAAATTATGGAGGAAATACACATTTTTATAGAAGGGTGCTGCAGCATGTTTGAGTGCTTATCCACCTTGGCGCCCCAGCAAGTAGATGCCAAGTCTATGGACCATACTAACCACGCACCTATCTGCATGGCTGCTCCTGGAGGTGGTGACGCTTTGGGGCCCCAGAGCTCCTCATCTCCTAAGCATAACATTTTGCTAGTAGGGTGTGAGATTGCGATGATCCACCTGACTTGGAAGGATCCCAAGGTCGAGATATTTAAGGCAGGACGCCTACTACCTTCAACCGATGTAATCCTCACCTGCTTGTCACTAGACATGATAAAGTGCTCCAGTCTAACACCACAACAAGTATCTCTTGCTTAGCCCAATAGTTACCTGAGGGGCCTACCGCCTCCAGCTCAAGCAGCCCAAGACAGCTCTTACCTCGTCTCATTAGAAACTTTCTCATCGCCGGACTGTTTTGCCCAGACCTGCTCGATTGCAGCAGTCCAAAGTCACAACACAGTGGCCCAGAGACTTGCGGAATTATTCTACTACTGCTCCAGCAAAGATAAGTCAGCCCTTCTTGCTTACGGGCTGCAGCGGTTAAATATCACAGACAGGCTGCATAGATCTTGCACTGGCATCGGATAAATGAGACTATGATTACCACTATGGTGTAGTGAGTGATCCATGCATATATTGTGAAAAGTTTGTAATGAAGCATATTTTTTCTATTTGTGCTTTTATGTATTGTTTATTAGAGTTCACCTTGTTAAATTAGTTAAACTCATAGTTGCACTATAGCCACCTGTTTTAGTGGTAATATTTAGTAAGGGTTCCTACCTTACTTGCAGGGCTTGGCACTCCCTACCTTATGTTTCCAATATCTTGTATTTCGCAGCTAGTTGCTCCCTATGTTAACATGTGCATAGTTAAGAACTAACTAGTTTTAGTGTAGCAGTGGGTTACTCTCTTTCTGAAAAGCCCTAGTTAGCATGACATATTCTCAATGCGAGTAGTAAATTAGTTTTGATTTACACATTGTATGCCAATTGATAGATTCTCTTGTGCTTGTACTATTTGTTATATATATGGTATATTACACATCACTTAAGGGTTGCACTAAGCTAGATACTATCCTTTTTCATTTCCCTGTAGAACTATTTTTGATGATCACAAGTTGTACGGTGTCCCATTGCCATTTGTGTTTCTATAATAATGCCGGTTACAACTTACTTGGGAGTTAAAACTTGCTTGGGTACCTCGAGCCAGGTTATACTAACATAGTTTTAATTACTACGGTCAGTATTGGTCCCAGGACTAAGGAGTATCTGAATATTTAATGTTTTCTGTGCGTTTTTATGTCTACATTATATAACTCTGCTACTTTTGCTGCTAACTGACCACTCACATGATTATAGTAATACCTGATATGGCCATTATGGAGGTAACTTTTTTTTTAAAGAACTTATAATTGGAGTCCCAGGTTTCTCACCTATATTGCCTCTTTATATCCCCCTCATTACCCACTAATACATTTTGGCATTTGTGCTTATGTTTAGAGTGTTTTTTGGTGGCTTTTCTTGCAACCTACCGCATAAACAGTTATTTTCTTCTTAACTCCTAATTCATAACATATTATACTCCTTGGACCCACCATACTTTGCGACAGAGGTAAACTCACTTAGAATATTACCAAATGGGCTGATAATTTTGTACCATTAAGTTCTAGATCTGGAGTTTTTGGTTTGAGTGTTTATAACTCAGCAAATGGCAGCAGTATATATTACTATATGAGAAGATTTCTTTAATATTTACCGGTAATATGTATTTTAAACTTGCTCCAAATTGATATACCTACTGTTGGGAGAAGCTGCGGTTCATGTGCTAACAAGGTTTGGCTACTTAGTTTATAAATATCTTTCTGAGTGTTAGGTTACCATAGTGTGAGGCGAAGTGCGCAAGTTCTTAACATACTGGTGAAGTCATAGATATATTGGGACATATAGCTCCATCTTAAAATCTCTAATAATGTTTTCAGTGCAGGCCGGACCTGCATTGCTATTATTATTCTTGGTCTTTCTATGCATCAAAACTCGAGCATGCTTTATAAGCTTTACCAACTATATAAATATAGATCTTGGGGATCTCCTGTACTAGATATAATATCATCCTATAATATAATTAGCCCCCCCAATACACCATAATATACCTCCTAAACTAGGAGGGTTAGCTAAGCGGCTTATCTCGAGTATGCCACAACCTAATTATTTCCTTCATGGGTACATCCTGTAGTATATTGATAATATTCCCCCTTCGTAGGCAGTTTACATAACTACATATAGTATATTACCACATTACTCATGTATAGGAAAATAATTGTTATAAAAAGAGGTTTTAACTTTTTCTTGTACAATAACATGTTTGCGGTTCTAAAATTCTCAATGTTTAGTTACCTTTACAATGCAGCAATCAGTATAATGTCACTTCTAATGTCTGTTGTGCATGAGCTTATTTTTTGTACCTGTTGAAAACCTCAATAAAAATTATATTAAAAAAAAAATAAAAAAAAATGAGAAAGTGGAGCACCAATCTGCTAGTAAGTTTGAAGTATTAAAAACTGATGTTTTAATTGTCACTTTACAATGTTTGCGTGAGAAGCAATTTACCAGGTGAACATGACACAGTGGCTGTGGGGGCTGCACAGAGCACACTCTCTCTTTGGCACAAGGACTGAGAGACTCCACTATGTGGGTACGGCACTGAGTGTACAGACTGGCATACAGGGAGTGCCCAGAAGCAGATTGCAGTGACAGTCTTACAGCGCATAGTGAGACTCAGCTTATGTTGACAGGAACACAGTTTACCGGGTAAGCAACCAAAAGTCTTGCCGGGGTGGGGGGTGTCCCTCTTATGAATTTTGAAATGTTGGGAGGTATGTAATAATAATAAAAAAACAGCCACAGGGTGAGCACTAAAATGCCCAAACAGCAGCATTTTAATTGGGAAAATTAAGGTGCACAAATATTAATGCTAACTATAGTCCTTGCTCCTGCCCAGTATATATAGTAACTTTGTAAGTGTGTTTTATAATGTGAGAGGCTAATGTCAGAGACTGAGCTGTTCTAAGGTGCACAAATATTAGTGCCAACTATAGTCCTTGCTGCTCAGTATAAGGCTCTATTGGGTTCCTATATGTGTTTCTAAGACTTATAAAAGAAATGCCTCACCAGCCTCGACCGCTCCGCATGTCACTGGTTTAGAGGTAGGCTTAGGTGTTAGACTAGTGTAAGATTTCGCTTGGATTTTTTCAGTTTAGGGTGCTGTAATTTTTTAACATAGATTTTTAACTTAGATTTTATTTATGTCGGAATAATAGGTTAATATTTAGGTACTTGCGGTGGGTTGATGGAGGCATAGGGGGTCAATAGTTACAACTTGCGGTGGGTTGATGGCGGTGTAGGGAGTTAATAGTTAACAATTGCGGTGGGTTGATGGTGGCATAGGGGGTTAATAGTTAGAACTTGCGGTGGGTTGATGGTGGCATAGGGGTTTAATATTTAGAATACTGAGGACAAAATGCAGGCACTCCTGGGGGTAATACCAAAAAAGGATTTATTAGGTAGACAAATAAATATAAAACAGCAGATGCTAAGCACTATTAAAAGCCATAAAAAAGGCAGACAGACTACAGGCGCGAAGTCTGACGTGTTTTGCACCCTCTAGTGGCGCTTATTCATTGTTTATTGTCTATGAATAAGTGCCACTAGAGGGTGCGAAACGCGTCAGTCTTCGTGCCTGTAGTCTGTCTGCCTTTTTTCTGGCTTTTAATAGCGCTTAGCATTTGCTATTTTATATTTATATTTTTTTGTCTAATTAATAAATCCTTTTTTGGTATTACCCCCAGGAGTGCCTGCACTTTGTCCTCAGTATTCTCTCCTTTAGTGGCTTGATTCCGCCACCACCGCTACGGCTCTCTGTAGGTATAGGAAGTACTTGGACTACCTTTTGTTACAGCGGGTTCACTTCCGCTGCTTGGGGAATCCGATCAGACGCTGCCTGTACGGCGTTCTCTTTCCTTGGGATCAGCTCAGCTGTTTAATAGTGGCAGCATAGGCGGTTAATAGTTAGAACTTGCAGTGGGTCCATGGCAGTGCAGGGGTTAATAGATAGAACTTGCAGTGAGTATGTGGCAGTTTAGAGGTTGATAGTTAGCGAACTTGCAGTGTTTAAGTGACGGTTTAGATATTTTTTAGTTTAGCGTTAGTGTGCAATTGTGGAGTACTTCGGTTTAGGGGCATTAGGAGTAGCAAATAGTCAGACGGCAGTAATATTCCAGGGATGGTTTACTATACATCGCCAATATGGTCGGCAAAGCTGGGTGTTCCTTAAGCCAGCATCGCCGACCAATGACGTGTAAAGTAAACACATTAGAACGATGTGGCTATGTCGGTAACTTAGAAAATTCCGACAAGCTCACTCGACATAGCCACGGATTGCTTGCAATATTTTGCCGCCTCATAGCACTTTCGAACATCAGGGCCACTACCAATTTGAGTTTTACACACACACATATATATATATATATATATATATATATATATATAAAACTGAAATTGGTATTCCCATTTGTCTTCTGCAGTGTTTTCTCAGAAATTACTCAGATATTATTGCAAGTGTAATTTACCATAAAGCTTTTACAAATGTAAAGGTAAACTAAAAAAATATTTATGGTATGATTTATAGCATTTTTCTTTTCTATACCACATATCATGTTTACTCAACTAAGCACATATCATAAACCTCCATTAGCATTAACATTGTAAGAAATTACATTGGATTTTTATTGTTTTATGTGGGAACCATTTATCAGTCATATCTATAATGCATTTTAACGTCAGTTTTATTTTTAAGTGTAAGAGCGGAAGAAATAATTGATGCATTTTCAGGGTTGTAAAAAAAAAAATTATCGCGTGTCTGTGCAAATATTGATGTACATCTTATGTTGAATATATGTTGAAGTAGAACTAACAAAATACATTATTTCAGGGAATACAACAACCACTTCTCATATGAGAAAGAAAAAGGATGTCTGTATGCGGTGCAATATCTTAAGGTGGGTAATGGTCTAAGTAAGTCAAAATTTCATTATTGATAAAAATGTTCTGTGATAAGATTTATCATTTTCAGCAACAATCTAAATACTTAGCAGCTTTATGCCAAATGGACATGGAATAAACAATGTGCTGATTTTATTTATTATAAATCAACAAGCACATATGTATATCAATCAACATGCACATATGTATATCAATCAACATGCACATACGTATATAAATCAACATGCACATACGTATATAAATCAACATGCACATATGTATATAAATCAACAAGCACATATGTATGTAAATCAACAATCACATATGAATATAAATCAACATGCACATATGTATATAAATCAACAAGCACATATGTATGTAAATCAACAATCACATATGTATATAAATCAACATGCACATATGTATATAAATCAACAAGCACATATGTATATAAATCAACAAGCACATATGTATATAAATCAACATTCACATGTGTATATAAATCAACAAGCACATATGTATATAAATCAACAAGCACATATGTATATAAATCAACAAGCACATATGTATATCAATCAACATGCACATATGTATATAAATCAACAAACACATATGTATATAAATCAACAAGCACATATGTATATAAATCAACAAGCAAATATGTATATAAATCAAAAAGCACATATGTATATCAATCAACATGCACATATGTATATTGCACATATGTATATCAATCAACATCCACATATGCAGGGCCGCCATCAGGGGGTGACAGGGGTGACTCCTGTCAGGGGCCCAATGGGCCAGGGGGGCCCCATGAGGCAAGAACTAAAAAAAAATAATTATTTTGGCAGCCACCAGTAGGTACTACAGCAGAGTGCTAATTTAGCATGGGAAATGTTATTACAAGGAGTAAAGTAGTAACATTTGAGAGGATTTCTGAGTGTGCACTAAACCACTATGCACAGTGTGAGACAGACTTGCATTTTGTTTGTACAGTGTGTGCCTGAGTCAGACAGCAGATCACTTTCATTTGCAGAGGAGGTAGGACTCACTTAGCAAATGTTTTTTATTTCTTTGTGCAATTTCGGATTGTAATTTCAGTGTGGTAATAGTTGTATGGTGGGGCCAGGGGTCCATAAAAAAACATTTTTTTTAGCAGCAGTGTATTTATGATTATTTGACAATGTTGTAGAAATTCTATATTTAAAACCATGCAGAAATGTTTCCTCCTCAATACACAAATGGTTGGTGCCCTTTTGGCAGATATGCATTTTTTATTTATATGTATATATATATATATATATATATATATATATTACATTCCAGTTTACTGCCCCTTTATGCAAGGACTTTCCAGATGCAAGGAGTCATTTTATCTAAGATGTTTACATCTGCATACAATTTTATACTCTCAGACTAAGATTGCTCAGTGTTTGAAATAAGACAGTTTAACTTAAAACTGTTCAGTTTACACTACAGCTGACTTCATTTTGAAATACATACCAACAAGCCTAAATCCTGCATTTAACCAGATCTAATGGTATGAGTACCACAGCTTATGGTTCCACCAAGACCATATAGAGTACACCATTTTCAAAATCCATAAGTACAGCTGACAGATGGGAAAATTTGTACACTATATTTGAAGTTGTGCTCTTGGTTGCGGAAAATGGGGAAAAACAAACATATGTCAACCTTTAAAAGTACTTGTCTTCATCTAGCCATCTACCCAGATCATTAATGTACAATTTTGAATTAACAGAATTATTTTTGTTTACACATTTACAAATATGATTCTTTAAAAATTGATCTCTTAATTTCTGCAATTTATTTTTATCATGCATGTCACCGACTGTTGATTTAGGGGATGCAAGGTGCATAAATGTTTCCTCCTGTGAGTTTTTCTGTGGGTGTCTGTGTTTATGTCTTTGTGCTTTGGTTTGTGTCTCTATGAGTGTGTATGTATTTTTTTTCCTGTGGGTCTCTCTATGAGAGTGTATGTATTTTTTTCTGTGGGTCTCTCTGTGAGGGTGGGTGTCTTTGTGCATTTTCTGTGGATGTCTGTGAGGGTGTGTGCATATGTCTTTGAGCTTTTTCTATGGGTGTCTCTGTGAGGGTGTGTGTATGTTTGCCTTTGTGTATTTTCTCTGGATGCCTCTGTGAGGGTGGATGTGTATGTCTGTGTTTTCTGTGGATGTCTCTGTGAGGGTGTGTGTGTGTTTGTATGTATGTCTGTGTTTTCTGTGGATGTCTCTGTGAGGGTGTGTGTTTTCTGTGGGTGTCTCTGTGAGGGTGTGTGTTTTCTGTGGGTGTCTCTGTGAGGGTGTGTGTATGTCTGTGTGTGTTTTCTGTGTATGTCTCAGTGAGGGTGCGTGTAGGTATGTCTTTCTGTGTTTTGTGTGGTTGTCTCTCTGTGTGTGTATGTCTGTGTGTTTTCTGAGACTGTCTCTGTTGATGTTTCCTTGGATGTATGTGCAAGTTTGAGTTTGTGTGTGCATGTGTGTGTCCATTGTCTGTTCCTTTTTAGGACATTTTGACCTTACTACTGATTATTCACATCTTTCTACAAACTTTGAGACTAATGAGACCTTTACGGAAGTCACCAATCCACCATTTAACCTTTAAATTATTTAGGCAGTTCAGGGCCCTTCCTTTCAGCCACTGCATGCTGTTGCCATCATTTAGTTGGCATCTTCCTTTACAAAAAGATAATCAGAACTCCATATTTTGTTTTCTAAATCTCCTTTTTTTTTTTTTTACAAAACTGTAGTCTACCTAATTACTTGTCAGGTCAATGTAATCAAGTGCTGAGTGTCTGTGTGGGTGTCTGTGTCTGAGTGTGTTTGTGTGTTTCTTTGCGTGTCTGCTAGAGTGTCTATATGTGAATCCTTATGTGCATGTATGTGTGTGTTTGTATGTTACTACATTTAGAACATTTCCAAGTTTAAATAGCCACTTAAGAATAAAGTGCATATACGTTTAAGTCACTTTGTCAAAAATTGCACATGCCAAAGTGGGGGGGGGGCTGATCAATGGTTAAGTCAGGGGCCCCAAAATTTCTAGTGGCGGCCCTGCACATATGTATATCAATCAACATGCACATATGTATATAAATCAACAAGCACATATGTATATCAATCAACATGCACATATGTATATAAATCAACAAGCACATATGTATATCAATCAACATGCACATATGTATATCAATCAACATGCACATATGTATATAAATCAACAAGCACATATGTATATAAATCAACAAGCACATATGTATATCAATCAACAAGCACATATGTATATAAATCAACATGCACATATGTATATAAATCAACATGCACATATGTATATAAATCAGCAAGCACATATGTATATCAATCAACATGCACATATGTATATCAATCAACATGCACATATGCATATAAATCAACATGCACATAAGTATATCAATCAACAAGCACATATGTATATAAATCAACAAGCACATATGTATATCAATCAACAAGCACATATGTATATCAATCAACATGCACATATGTATATCAATCAACATGCACATATGTATATAAATCAACAAGCACATATGTATACGAGCACATATGTATATCAATCAACAAGCACATATGTATATCAATCAACATGCACATATGTACAGTATATCAATCAACATGCACATATGTATATCAATCAACAAGCACATATGTATATCAATCAACATGCACATATGTACAGTATATCACTCAACATGCACATATGTATATCAATCAACAAGCACATATGAATATCAATCAACATGCACATATGTACAGTATATCAATCAACATGCACATATGTATATCAATCAACAAGCACATATGTATATCAATCAACAAGCACATATGTATATCAATCAACATGCACATATGTACAGTATATCACTCAACATGCACATATGTATGTCAATCAACAAGCACATATGTATATCAATCAACAAGCACATATGTATATCAATCAACATGCACATATGTACAGTATATCACTCAACATGCACATATGTATGTCAATCAACATGCACATATGTATATCAATCAACATGCACATATGTACATCAATCAACATGCACATATGTATATAAATCAACATGCACATATGTACAGTATATGAATTAACATGCACATATGTATATCAATCAACATGCACATATGTACAGTATATCAATCAACATGCACATATGTATATCAATCAACAAGCACATATGTATATCAATCAACATGCACATATGTATATCAATCAACATGCACATATGTACATCAATCAACATGCACATATGTACAGTATATTAATTAACATGCACATATGTATATCAATCAACATGCACATATGTACAGTATATCAATCAACAAGCACATATGTATATCAATCAACAAGCACATATGTATATCAATCAACATGCACATATGTACAGTATATCACTCAACATGCACATATGTATATCAATCAACATGCACATATGTATGTCAATCAACATGCACATATGTATATCAATCAACATGCACATATGTATATCAATCAACATGCACATATGTATATCAATCAACATGCACATATGTACAGTATATGAATTAACATGCACATATGTATATCAATCAACATGCACATATGTATATCAATCAACATGCACATATGTACAGTATATGAATTAACATGCACATATGTATATCAATCAACATGCACATATGTATATCAATCAACATGCACATATGTATATAAATCAACATGCACATATGTACAGTATATGAATTAACATGCACATATGTATATCAATCAACATGCTCAGTCTACCTAATTACTTGTCAGGTCAATGTAATCAAGTGCTGAGTGTCTGTGTGGGTGTCTGTGTCTGAGTGTGTTTGTGTGTTTCTTTGCGTGTCTGCTAGAGTGTCTATATGTGAATCCTTATGTGCATGTATGTGTGTGTTTGTATGTTACTACCTTTAGAACATTTCCAAGTTTAAATAGCCACTTAAGAATAAAGTGCATATACGTTTTAGTCACTTTGTCAAAAATTGCACATGCCAAAGTGGGGGGGGGGGGGGGCTGATCAATGGTTAAGTCAGGGGCCCCAAAATTTCTAGTGGCGGTCCTGCACATATGTATATCAATCAACATGCACATATGTATATAAATCAACAAGCACATATGTATATCAATCAACATGCACATATGTATATAAATCAACAAGCACATATGTATATCAATCAACAAGCACATATGTATATAAATCAACATGCACATATGTATATCAATCAACATGCACATATGTATATAAATCAACAAGCACATATGTATATAAATCAACAAGCACATATGTATATCAATCAACAAGCACATATGTATATAAATCAACATGCACATATGTATATAAATCAACATGCACATATGTATATAAATCAGCAAGCACATATGTATATCAATCAACATGCACATATGTATATCAATCAACATGCACATATGCATATAAATCAACATGCACATAAGTATATCAATCAACAAGCACATATGTATATAAATCAACAAGCACATATGTATATCAATCAACAAGCACATATGTATATCAATCAACATGCACATATGTATATCAATCAACATGCACATATGTATATAAATCAACAAGCACATATGTATACGAGCACATATGTATATCAATCAACAAGCACATATGTATATCAATCAACATGCACATATGTACAGTATATCAATCAACATGCACATATGTATATCAATCAACAAGCACATATGTATATCAATCAACATGCACATATGTACAGTATATCACTCAACATGCACATATGTATATCAATCAACAAGCACATATGAATATCAATCAACATGCACATATGTACAGTATATCAATCAACATGCACATATGTATATCAATCAACAAGCACATATGTATATCAATCAACATGCACATATGTACAGTATATCACTCAACATGCACATATGTATGTCAATCAACAAGCACATATGTATATCAATCAACAAGCACATATGTATATCAATCAACATGCACATATGTACAGTATATCACTCAACATGCACATATGTATGTCAATCAACATGCACATATGTATATCAATCAACATGCACATATGTACATCAATCAACATGCACATATGTATATAAATCAACATGCACATATGTACAGTATATGAATTAACATGCACATATGTATATCAATCAACATGCACATATGTACAGTATATCAATCAACATGCACATATGTATATCAATCAACAAGCACATATGTATATCAATCAACATGCACATATGTATATCAATCAACATGCACATATGTACATCAATCAACATGCACATATGTACAGTATATTAATTAACATGCACATATGTATATCAATCAACATGCACATATGTACAGTATATCAATCAACAAGCACATATGTATATCAATCAACAAGCACATATGTATATCAATCAACATGCACATATGTACAGTATATCACTCAACATGCACATATGTATATCAATCAACATGCACATATGTATGTCAATCAACATGCACATATGTATATCAATCAACATGCACATATGTATATCAATCAACATGCACATATGTACAGTATATGAATTAACATGCACATATGTATATCAATCAACATGCACATATGTATATCAATCAACATGCACATATGTATATCAATCAACATGCACATATGTATATCAATCAACATGCACATATGTACAGTATATGAATTAACATGCACATATGTATATCAATCAACATGCACATATGTATATCAATCAACATGCACATATGTATATCAATCAACATGCACATATGTATATCAATCAACATGCACATATGTACAGTATATGAATTAACATGCACATATGTATATCAATCAACATGCACATATGTATATCAATCAACATGCACATATGTATATAAATCAGTTTGAAACATCTTTATTTTGTAAATGCACTCAAAATGATATTGTGCTACATAAGCTGCCTATTATACATTAATAAAATGGCGTTACTTTCTTCATAAATAATAGAGTGCTAAGAGTTTATGTGTAGCTTTAAATGCAATTGCTGGAGATTTTTTTTTTAATGTGCATTTAAACATCTGTACCTGCCAAATCCACTGATTGGTACTAGATCCTATGCTTATTAATACTAATTATGATAGTCGAAGCATAACAACAAGCTTATCTTTATAAACAGCAGCTTGTATGCAATCAGACTCAAGCCGCACAAAATTGTGATAGCTCTCAAGCTAGCAAGAAACAGTTAATGCTTTTTATGGGAAACACTATACCTTAATATAAAAATAAACCAGGGTTCTTAAAAAAAAGTAATAATTCCCAAGACCAAGTGCAATGATACCATATACCTTTGTGACCCTATAAAAGTGACTAAAGTGTGTGTGTACTTTATTACACACACTCTCATAAAATACACACGCCTATAACGCACACACTCTCATACAACACACACCCACACCGCACCCCCTCTCATATAAGACACGCCCACACAACACACCCACACCACACACCCTCTCATATAAGACACACACTCATACAACACACCCACACCACACACCCTCTCATATAAGACACACACACACCACACACACCCTCATACAACACACACACACACACACTCTTATAACCCACACAACACACTCTCATATAAAACACCCACACCACACACACTCTTTTATAAGACATACAACACACTCTCATACACCACACACACTCTAATACAACACACACCACACACTCTCATAAAAGACACACACCACATGCACTCTCATATAAGACACACAGCACATACTCTCATATAACACACACTCTTACAAGTCATGACCCAGTAAAATGGTGTTGCAACCCAGTAATGGGTCCCGACCTGCAGTTTGAAGAACCCTGCAATAAACTATAGAAATAACCTGTCAATACACAGAAATAACCAGTGGCGTAGCGTGGGGGGGGCAAAAGGGGCGGTTGCCCCGAGCGCATAATTCTGAGGGGCGCTTTCAGCCTCAACTTAGCAAAGGGAAGAAGGAAGGCTAAAAATTCTGACAGGCCCCCAGCTCTGTTCTGCGACCCCTCAGGAATGTGGTGATGCCGCGACTAAGGTAAGGTGTCAGGACCAGACTTAATTATAGCCCTGTTTTTGCCTGATACTAGCAACACGTAAAATGCAGCTTAATTACGGTTCTATTATTACCCAACAAGTAAGTTCCCTTCCAACAAAGAACCCAGAGCCAGAATGCCATGCATTGCCTGGGGCACTTTTTAAGGATCTCTAAGCAGAGGTGGGGGGGAGGAATCCTTAAAAAGTGCAATAAATCTCTTTCAAACCCGTGGCACTGGTGGCAGCATGGCTGGGCTCTGCCTTTCTGTTAACCCCAGTTACCTAGTTATTGGGATGGTGGGGTGATCAGAGACCATACTTTCATGTTTGACCAGATTCTGATTACCCACTTACGCCATCTTGTCCTTGCACAAAAAAGTATATTTGTGACAGTTGACAAAAATGAGACCTTGTTTCCTGTATTTGATTTTTCCCCTCCATGATCTTCCTAGGGCAGAAGTAGATTTAGGGATTTGTGTGCTGTCTGGCACCAGGATTGTGCTGCTCACCAGGCATTTCACTGTGTTTGTCTCCTATCAAAGAAGTCCTATGAATTCACCATCTTGAATCTATTTCTTGCTGGACTCCTGAGGTGTGGACTTTTACAACCTTATGTAACAGCTGCCAAACCTGTGTGTCCCCTTTTCCTCTTTTTAACAACTTACCAAAAACCTATTGCACCACATATACAATATGGGTTGCTGCAATGTGGGGGTGGGGGCACCCTGTGGTCTGCAGTATTTGTACCATGAAGTTTTACAGATCAGGACATGTCACCACCAGATGGGGGTTAAGGGGGGCTTTCCCCCATGTGTAAAACGAGAATAAATCTTAAAATGTAATATTGTATATATTTGCCCAGCTCTGGAGAGCTGCAGACAGGGTTTGATCACAGGGGGATAGCACATAATGCTTGCAGGCTTCACCCACTGCCTCTTGCATTGCCAATATATTATTTTCATGGCTTTGTTTGTAAGGCACTACTGATTAGTAGCTGCTTATGACAAGGGACATATTTTGGGGATATGGGTATCAGCAGCAATAACTGTTAGTTATCCAGTAAAGATGGTTAAGGGGCATTTTGTGGGAGAGGAGACAGTGTCCCTTGCTTTATGTGATCTACCAGGCTTGGGTCTTTGCTTGGTTTGTCCCAAATGTAAGAAGAAGGAAGCAGCATATCTAAAATGGGGATGGGGGGGGGGCGCAATACTTGCCTTGCCCTGGGCACTGACAACCCACGCTACGCCACTGGAAATAACAAAGTAACAAACTGAAAAATCCTACATGGATCAAGTCTGAGGAATGAAATCAGGACTTTTTTTACATATATTATTTGTGCACATATACACATTGTATTTTTCACTATACCTTAATAGTTACAATATCCTATACATTTTGCAGTCATATGTGGCTGCTTGCAATCCCCTTCTTCTGTGTGATTACCTTGACCTGGTAAATAATCCATTCTAAAACTGAATGCAAACAAATTCATTGTGGGGATCTTTAGGTAATTGGGGTTGGTTTATTTCATTGTGGGGCCAGGGAGGTTATGGGTGGTCAGGTATGGTTAATTGTGAATTAGGAGTCTAAGTAACCAAAAGGCTGCAGTGAGGCTAGGTTGCTGTTATGCAGAGTAGTAGTTGGATGGTGGGGTCAGCAGAGTTGCCCTTGGAGTTAACAGAAGTGAGGCCATGTCACGCTTAAGGTTAAAGGGAAACTCCATTCAAAATTAAACTTTCATGATTCAGAGCATGCAATTTTTATTATTATTTTTTTTTTTTCAATTTTCTTCCACTAACAAAATGTGCACAGTCTTTTTATATTTATAATTTAGGAGTCACCAGCTACTACTGAGCATGTGCACAAATTTACAAAATATACGTATATGCATTTGTAATTGGCTGATGGCTGTCACATGATACAGGAGGAGTGGAAATAGACATAACTTCTTTTCTTCTGTTAAGTGTGATCAGTCCACGGGTCATCATTACTTCTGGGATATTACTCCTCCCCAACAGGAAGTGCAAGAGGATTCACCCAGCAGAGCTGCATATAGCTCCTCCCCTCTACGTCACTCCCAGTCATTCTCTTGCACCCAACGACTAGATAGGATGTGTGAGAGGACTATGGTGATTATACTTAGTTTTATATCTTCAATCAAAAGTTTGTTATTTTAAAATAGCACCGGAGTGTGTTATTATCTCTCTGGCAGAGTTTGAAGAAGAATCTACCAGAGTTTTTGTTATGATTTTAGCCGGAGTAGTTAAGATCATATTGCTGTTTCTCGGCCATCTGAGGAGAGGTAAACTTCAGATCAGGGGACAGCGGGCAGATGAATCTGCATAGAGGTATGTAGCAGTTTTTATTTTCTGACAATGGAATTGATGAGAAAATCCTGCCATACCGATATAATGTCATGTATGTATACTTTACACTTCAGTATTCTGGGGAATGGTACTTCACTAGAATTACACTGTAAGAAATACATAAAGCTGTTTAATAACTAGAGATTATGTTTAACGTTTTTGCTGGAATGTAAAATCGTTTTCATTTGCTGAGGTACTGAGTGAATAAATGTTTGGGCACTATTTTTCCACTTGGCAGTTGCTTAATCTGTTTTCTGACAGTTTCTGTTCTCCCTCACTGCTGTGTGTGAGGGGGAGGGGCCGTTTTTTGGCGCTTTTTCTATGCATCAAATATTTCAGTCAGCAACTCATTGTATTCCCTGCATGATCCGGTTCATCTCTACAGAGCTCAGGGGTCTTCAAAACTTATTTTGAGGGAGGTAATTTCTCTCAGCAGAGCTGTGAGAATTATAGTTTGACTGAGATAAAAAACGTTTATTCTGTAATTTGTTTCCTGCTTTCAGAATTTGTTATCTTTGCTAATGGGATTAAACCTTTGCTAAAGTTGTGTTGTTTACAAGGATTGAGGCTATAACTGTTTCAATTTATTAATTTTCAACTGTCATAGATCTTCTGTGCTTCTTAAAGGCACAGTACGTTTTAATATTATTCTAATTGAATTGTATTTCCAAGTTGCAAGTTTATTTGCTAGTGTGTTAAACATGTCTGATTCAGAGGATGATACCTGTGTCATTTGTTGCAATGCCAAAGTGGAGCCCAATAGAAATTTATGTACTAACTGTATTGATGCTACTTTAAATAAAAATCAATCTGTACAAATTGAACAAATTTCACCAAACAACGAGGGGAGAGTTATGCCGACTAACTCGCCTCACGTGTCAGTACCCACATCTCCCGCTCAGAGGGAGGTGCGTGATATTGTAGCGCCGAGTACATCTGGGCGGCCATTACAAATCACATTACAGGATATGGCTACTGTTATGACTGAGGTTTTGGCTAAATTACCAGAACTAAGAGGTAAGCGTGATCACTCTGGGGTGAGAACAGAGTGCGCTGATAATATTAGGGCCATGTCAGACACTGCGTCACAGGTGGCAGAACATGAGGACGGAGAACTTCATTCTGTGGGTGACGGTTCTGATCCAAACAGACTGGATTCAGATATTTCAAATTTTAAATTTAAACTGGAAAACCTCCGTGTATTACTAGGGGAGGTGTTAGCGGCTCTGAATGATTGTAACACAGTTGCAATACCAGAGAAAATGTGTAGGTTGGATAAATATTTTGCGGTACCGTCGAGTACTGAGGTTTTTCCTATACCTAAGAGACTTACTGAAATTGTTACTAAGGAGTGGGATAGACACGGTGTGCCGTTCTCACCCCCTCCGATATTTAGAAAAATGTTTCCAATAGACGCCACCACAAGGGACTTATGGCAAACGGTCCCTAAGGTGGAGGGAGCAGTTTCTACCTTAGCTAAGCGTACCACTATCCCGGTGGAGGATAGCTGTGCTTTTTCAGATCCAATGGATAAAAAGTTAGAGGGTTACCTTAAGAAAATGTTTGTTCAACAAGGTTTTATATTGCAACCCCTTGCATGCATTGCGCCGATCACGGCTGCAGCGGCATTCTGGATTGAGTCTCTGGAAGAGAACATTGGTTCAGCTACTCTGGACGACATTACGGACAGGCTTAGAGTCCTTAAACTAGCTAATTCATTCATTTCGGAGGCTGTAGTACATCTTACTAAACTTACGGCGAAGAATTCAGGATTCGCCATTCAGGCACGCAGGGCGCTGTGGCTAAAATCCTGGTCAGCTGATGTTACTTCTAAGTCTAAATTGCTTAATATACCTTTCAAAGGGCAGACCTTATTCGGGCCCGGGTTGAAAGAGATTATCGCTGACATTACAGGAGGTAAAGGCCATGCCCTGCCTCAGGACAAAGCCAAAGCCAAGACTAGACAGTCTAATTTTCGTTCCTTTCGTAATTTCAAAGCAGGAGCAGCATCAACTTCCTCTGCACCAAAACAGGAAGGAGCTGTTGCTCGCTACAGACAAGGCTGGAAACCTAACCAGTCCTGGAACAAGGGCAAGCAGACTAGGAAACCTGCTGCTGCCCCTAAAACAGCATGAATTGAGGGCCCCCGATCCGGGATCGGATCTAGTGGGGGGCAGACTTTCTCTCTTCGCCCAGGCTTGGGCAAGAGATGTTCAGGATCCCTGGGCGCTAGAGATAATATCTCAGGGATACCTTCTGGACTTCAAATACTCTCCTCCAAGAGAGAGATTTCATCTGTCAAGATTGTCAACAATCCAGACAAAGAAAGAGGCGTTTCTACGCTGCGTACAAGAGCTCTTGTTAATGGGAGTAATCCATCCAGTTCCACGATCAGAACAGGGACAGGGGTTTTACTCAAATCTGTTTGTGGTTCCCAAAAAAGAGGGAACTTTCAGACCAATCCTGGACTTAAAGATCCTAAACAAATTCCTAAGAGTTCCATCGTTCAAGATGGAGACTATTCGGACAATTTTACCTATGATCCAAGAAGGTCAGTACATGACCACTGTAGATTTAAAAGATGCTTACCTTCACATACCGATTCACAAAGATCATTATCGGTACCTAAGGTTTGCCTTCCTAGACAGGCATTACCAGTTTGTGGCTCTTCCATTCGGATTGGCTACAGCTCCAAGAATCTTCACAAAGGTTCTGGGTGCTCTTCTGGCGGTACTAAGACCGCGGGGAATCTCGGTAGCTCCATACCTAGACGACATTCTGATACAAGCTTCAAGCTTTCAAACTGCCAAGTCTCATACAGAGTTAGTGCTGGCATTTCTAAGGTCACATGGATGGAAGGTGAACGAAAAGAAAAGTTCACTCGTTCCACTCACAAGAGTTCCCTTCCTGGGGACTCTTATAGATTCTGTAGAAATGAAGATTTACCTGACAGAGGACAGGCTAACAAGACTTCAAAGTGCTTGCCGCACCCTTCATTCCATTCAACACCCGTCAGTGGCTCAATGCATGGAGGTAATCGGCTTAATGGTAGCGGCAATGGACATAGTACCCTTTGCACGCTTACACCTCAGACCACTGCAACTGTGCATGCTAAGTCAGTGGAATGGGGATTACTCAGACTTATCCCCTTCTCTGAATCTGGATCAAGAGACCAGAAATTCTCTTCTATGGTGGCTTTCTCGGCCACATCTGTCCAGGGGGATGCCATTCAGCAGACCAGACTGGACAATTGTAACAACAGACGCCAGCCTTCTAGGTTGGGGTGCCGTCTGGAATTCTCTGAAGGCTCAGGGACAATGGAGTCAGGAGGAGAGTCTCCTGCCAATAAACATTCTGGAATTGAGAGCAGTTCTCAATGCCCTCCTGGCTTGGCCCCAGTTGACAACTCGGGGGTTCATCAGGTTTCAGTCGGACAACATCACGACTGTAGCTTACATCAACCATCAGGGAGGGACAAGAAGCTCCCTAGCTATGATGGAAGTATCAAAGATAATTCGCTGGGCAGAGTCTCACTCTTGCCACCTGTCAGCAATCCACATCCCGGGAGTGGAGAACTGGAAGGCGGATTTCTTAAGTCGTCAGACTTTTCACCCGGGGGAGTGGGAACTTCATCCGGAGGTCTTTGCCCAAATACTTCGACGTTGGGGCAAACCAGAGATAGATCTCATGGCGTCTCGACAGAACGCCAAGCTTCCTCGTTACGGGTCCAGATCCAGGGATCCAGGAGCAGTCCTGATAGATGCTCTGACAGCACCTTGGGACTTCAGGATGGCTTACGTGTTTCCACCCTTCCCGTTGCTTCCTCGATTGATTGCCAGAATCAAACAAGAGAGAGCATCAGTGATTCTAATAGCACCTGCGTGGCCACGCAGGACTTGGTATGCAGACCTGGTGGACATGTCATCCTGTCCACCTTGGTCTCTACCTCTGAAACAGGACCTTCTGATACAGGGTCCCTTCAAACATCAAAATCTAACTTCTCTGAAGCTGACTGCTTGGAAATTGAACGCTTGATTTTATCAAGACATGGGTTTTCTGAGTCAGTTATTGATACCTTAATACAGGCTAGGAAACCTGTTACCAGAAAGATTTACCATAAGATATGGCGTAAATACCTATATTGGTGTGAATCCAAAGGTTACTCTTGGAGTAAGGTTAGGATTCCTAGGATATTGTCTTTTCTACAAGAAGGTTTAGAAAAGGGTTTATCTGCTAGTTCATTAAAGGGACAGATCTCAGCTCTGTCCATTCTATTACACAAACGTCTGTCAGAAGTTCCTGACGTCCAGGCTTTTTGTCAGGCTTTGGCCAGGATTAAGCCTGTGTTTAAAACTGTTGCTCCACCATGGAGTTTAAACCTTGTTCTTAATGTTTTACAGGGCGTTCCGTTTGAACCCCTTCATTCCATTGATATAAAGTTGTTATCTTGGAAAGTTCTATTTTTAATGGCTATTTCCTCGGCTCGAAGAGTCTCTGAATTATCAGCCTTACATTGTGATTCTCCTTATTTGATTTTTCATTCGGATAAGGTAGTCCTGCGTACTAAACCTGGGTTCTTACCTAAGGTAGTTACTAACAGGAATATCAATCAAGAGATTGTTGTTCCTTCTTTATGCCCAAATCCTTCTTCAAAGAAGGAACGTCTACTGCACAACCTGGATGTAGTCCGTGCTCTAAAATTTTACTTACAGGCAACTAAGGAATTTCGACAAACGTCTTCTCTGTTTGTCATTTACTCTGGGCAGAGGAGAGGTCAAAAAGCTTCCGCTACCTCTCTTTCTTTTTGGCTTCGTAGCATAATTCGTTTAGCTTATGAGACTGCTGGACAGCAGCCTCCTGAAAGAATTACAGCTCATTCTACTAGAGCTGTGGCTTCCACTTGGGCCTTCAAGAATGAGGCCTCTGTTGAACAGATTTGCAAGGCTGCAACTTGGTCTTCGCTTCATACTTTTTCCAAATTTTACAAATTTGACACTTTTGCTTCATCGGAGGCTATTTTTGGGAGAAAGGTTCTTCAGGCAGTGGTTCCTTCTGTATAAAGAGCCTGCCTATCCCTCCCGTCATCCGTGTACTTTTGCTTTGGTATTGGTATCCCAGAAGTAATGATGACCCGTGGACTGATCACACTTAACAGAAGAAAACATAATTTATGCTTACCTGATAAATTCCTTTCTTCTGTAGTGTGATCAGTCCACGGCCCGCCCTGTTTTTAAGGCAGGTAAATATTTTTTAATTTATACTCCAGTCACCACTTCACCCTTGGCTTTTCCTTTCTCGTTGGTCCTTGGTCGAATGACTGGGAGTGACGTAGAGGGGAGGAGCTATATGCAGCTCTGCTGGGTGAATCCTCTTGCACTTCCTGTTGGGGAGGAGTAATATCCCAGAAGTAATGATGACCCGTGGACTGATCACACTACAGAAGAAAGGAATTTATCAGGTAAGCATAAATTATGTTTTTATCATGTATTTGTTGGTTATGCAAATCTACTGTATTTACTGATCCTTTAATAGCAGAGGATCTGGGGTGGAAGGCTTAGGGTTACTGGGCAGTAACACTGGTAGTTTTAGAATATAGGTATCAGTGTTATAGTGGTCATTCATTATATACTGACACATATATAACTGAGTATGATACAGTTGCTAAAATGGAGACAATATGAAAGATCTGCTGTAGATTTATTTCATAGCTGCCCCATGATAACAAATTGTACAGGACCAAAACCATAGCCTTGTCAGGGTTAATAATCCGAGTAAATGTTTGTCCCTACAGAAGCAGGAACAGTATAGCGTGCATTTTGGCCAGATGGAAGCTTTATACAAAGAGATTATTCAAAGTAATTTTTTTTAAATAATACAATAAACTAATTCAATAAAAATATGCATATACATTAAAAGCCACAAAATATACATGAGGTCAGAATATACATGAGTTCAGAATATACATGAGTTCAGAATATACATGAGGTCAGAATATACATGAGTTCAGAATATACATGAGGTCAGAATATACATGAGGTCAGAATATACATGAGGTCAGAATATACAGGACAGAATATTCATGAGGTCAGAATATACATGAGGTCAGAATATACATGAGGTCAGAATATACATGAGTTCAGAATATACATGAGTTCAGAATATACATGAGGTCAGAATATACATGAGGTCAGAATATACATGAGGTCAGAATATACATGAGGACAGAATATACATGAGGTCAGAATATACATGAGGTCAGAATATACATGAGGTCAGAATATACATGAGGTCAGAATATACATGAGTTCAGAATATACATGAGGTCAGAATATACATGAGTTCAGAATATACATGAGGTCAGAATATACATGAGGTCAGAATATACATGAGGTCAGAATATAAATGAGTTCATGCACTTTATTACTATTATTCTTTTTTTTTTGTTCTTCTTCCACAGGCCACAATCGTCATAAGATGAGAAATGCATTTTATCCAGTTTGATTTCACTTGTGTCACTTAAAAAGTAAATCAATTCTAACTTGTCCTTACAAATCTGCATTACAAGAACAATGAACTCCTCAGTAACCTGCTTCTATATGGAATCTGCCATGTCTCCAGTTTTGGCCAAAGTGCTGATGGCAGAATTTGTTTTGGGTTTGATCAGCAATGGGCTGGTTCTTTGGGTCTTTTGCTTCCGAATTCCTTCCTGGAACACAAGCACCTTGTACCTCTTCAATGTGTCCCTAGCTGATTTCTTGCTCATTGTCTGCCTTCCCTTTCGGGCCCTATATTTTCATCAGGGAAAAGATTGGCATTTAGGGGACATACCCTGTAGAATGATGCTGTTCATGGTTTCCCTTAACAGAGCTGGAAGCATCTTTTTTTTGACAGTGGTAGTAGGTGACAGATACTTCAAAGTTGTCCACCCTTACAACAAGATAAACCTGATGCCAACTATTCCCTGGGGTGTTGGATTTGCCTTTTTGATGTGGAGCGCTACACTAGGCTCCACTACCTATATCCTTACACAGTCCCACCTGCAAACAGATGAAATAATTAACAAAACACTGTGTGAGAGTTTTAAACTGAATGAGGGGGACAGTGCCTTTAATACTTGGCATAATGTGTTTTTTGTGTCTGAATTTTTCATTCCTTTGGTTATTATATCACTGTGCACATCATCTATTATAAGACATCTTAGAAGACACAAGGACAAGCAAGGCAAGATTCAGAGAACTATTAGGTCTATGATATTCCTCACATTTGTTTTCATCATTTGTTTCCTCCCTAGTACAGTAGCCACCATCATGGTTACTGTTGCAAAAAACCTCAGACACTGTGAATTATATGAGATTTCTGGTCTTGTGTTTGGAGCTTCACTCTCACTAACTTACCTTAACAGCGTGCTTAACCCTTTAGTCATTTATATTTCTAGTCCCATGGTTCAAGCTGTATTAAACATACACAACATATACAAATGTGTGAGGAAAAAATCAGAGGAGGCTCACATAACTGTACAGCAAATCACAAGCAAGTGACAAGCTTGTCTATCGTAATGTTAACTTATCGGGGGGTGCATACAGATAATACTTATTATCTTGCAAATCTATTTCAGCTGAGTAACAGCCACAAGGCAGCTATAAAGAAATACATTTGTACAGGGTGCAAAAAAGAAGAAAGGGCTCTATATCTTCATCACAAAGCATGCACATCTGCAAGAGGTCTAGTCTGGTGTGCCAGACCATTAGGCCCTAGCTGTGTGTGACCATATCAGCTCCCTTAAAGTACTCATCATACTGCACCCATCATGCATTTCACCTGTTAATATTTAAAAAGGCCAATCTCTAACTTAACTTAAAGGGACAGTCTAGCATAAATTAAACTTTCATTATTCAGATAGGACTTTTAATTTTAATCAACTTTCTAATTTACTTTTATCATCAAATTTGCTTTTTTCTCTTGGTATTCTTAGTTTAAACTAAACATAGGTAGGCTCATATGCTAATTTCTAAACCCTTGAGGGCAGGCCCCTTATCACAGGCTTTTTAAATCTCTTTTCAACACAAAGAGACAGAAAGTACACGTGGGCCATATAGATAACAATGTGTTTAGGCACAGGGGGTTATTTAAGATTTAGCACAAAACAATGCTAAATTTAAGACAATAGATAATAAACAGTCACAGTCATGTGATCAGGGGGCTGGAAGAAGGTTCCTAGATACAAGGTAATCACAGAGGTAAAAAGTATATTAATATAACTGTGTTGGTTATGCAAAACTGGGGAATGGGTAATAAAGGGATTATCTGTCTTTTAAAACAATAACAATTCTATGGTAGACTGTCCCTTTAAATGCAAATGATATGTAAACATTATTCAAAGATATTAATTTGTTGGCAGATGGAAACTACTATATATAATCACTTTCATATCACTTTTCTTTGAAACAGAATAAGTACAGTAATTTATAGAACTTAGCAGATACATATCATAGGGCTATCATAGTATAGTGTACTTCAATAAAAGGACATATGAACACTAAATATTCTCTGCAGTGTAGATCTTTCAGCTGTCAAATGTTTATTTGTAACCACTGAAATGAGAACTGTATATAATAAGTTGCTCAGTATAAGCAAAGAAAATAAAAATATGATATTCCTGATATTGCTATTATCATTGTCTCTCTGTATAAATGGTTAGCAGCGCTTATATCCCTCAGTGCTGTTTAAATACTGGGTAAGAGTTTTCTGACCTGAAGCTCCATTTATGACTCTGATTTTGACCCCTCTTTTAGATTTCAAACACCATGGTCTTCTACCTGGACAGACCTCTGTGTATAACTCTGCTTGCTCTGACCTGTCCTCCTGCTTGCACAACAGACTCTGTCTTCTCAGTCAACATATTATGGCCTGTGTATGGCAATGCTTTTATAACGGACACAGCCTAGTCAGTAAACTTATTTCTTTAAAAATCGAAAGAGAGAGAACAGCACTCCATGAGATAGAACAGAAGCTGGAATAACTTCCATGCATGTTCATTTTTATTGTAACTCCTCAGGATGCACTTTCTTTTTGCACACTATGCCCCTTCACAGAGAAAAAATATCCTGAAGCATATCAGTCTGACCCTGCCCAATGACAGTCAAGTGCCAAAATACCAGGCAATTCCTCTCTGAACAAGGGAAGCAACAACCCCAGACGATCGTTTTGGCCTCCTATGGGCCTCGTCAGTGAGGTGCAGTTGTATCTCTCTAAGGGCAAGTGTGCATGGAGTCCACGTCTGGTTTCTCCATTACTCTTAGGGTGACCCAAGAGCATTTTGCATAAAAATCGAAAGAGAGAGAACAGAAGCTGGAATAACTTCCATGCATGTTCATTTTTATTGTAACTCCTCAGGGTGCACGTTCTTTTTGCACACTATGCCCCTTCACAGAGAAAAATATCCTGAAGTATATCAGTCTGACCCTGCCCAATGACAGTCCAGCCCCGAAATGCCAGGCAGTTCTTCTCTGAACCAGGGAAGCAACAACCCAAGACAATCGTTTCGGCCTCCTATGGGCCTTGTCAGTGAGGTGCAGTTGTATCTCTCTAAGGGCATCTGTTGTATCTCTCTAAAGAGTCCACGTCTGGTTTCCCCATTACTCTTAGGGTGACCCAAGAGCAATTTGCATAAAAATCAAAAGAGAGAGAACAGCACTCCATGAGATAGAACACTTGCCCTTAGAGAGATACAACTGCACCTCACTGACAAGGCCCATAGGAGGCCGAAACGATCGTCTGGGGTTGTTGCTTCCCTTGTTCAGAGAGGAATTGCCTGGTATTTCGGCCCTGGACTGTCATTGGGCAGGGTCAGACTCAGGGCCATCTTTAACACAGGGCAAAAGGGGCAGCTGCCCAGGGCCCAGTCTTTGTTGAGGGGCTCAAGAGCCCTAAAAAAAATGTTTTTTGATTCATACCAGACTGCTGATGTCATGTGATATGGGGAACACACACAGTCAGTCCTAATACTGTCACAGTCAAAAGTTCTCTGCTTATATTTATTTGTGAGAAACTTTGCCAGACCGTGAAAGTGTCATGTGACATGCCAAACTATTGCCATGTGCTGTTTTAGATGTGCACTGTGCAGCACTGAATGCTAAGCCCTAACTCGGCATACAGCCATTCCTACTGCATCAGAAAAGGTCCTGCTGGGGTTACCACTGTTACCAGGTAACTGCTCTGATGGTGGGGATTGTTTCTGGGTAGGACTGACTGTAGGTGCATGCAGCAGAAAGCTGGAGCGGCAAGCATGTGAGGATTTGAGCATCTGTGCAGCTGCACACACTGTTCTCTTCAGTCTTGAGGCTGTGTGACTTGTCTGACACTGTATCCATAAAGCCTTGGGCAGACAGCATCCAGTCTGCTGGTCCCCTTAGTCCTTCTCTTTCTGCTGTGGCCCTAAGATCAACTAACTGAAGATTGTTAGGGGAACAGTGCATTGTAGAAAGGTGTCAGTGGGAAGAATAAGTGAGTGCACACATGCCCCTCCCCATGCAGCATTGTCTAGTACAGGGTGAGAGGGAACTTGTTCCTAGCAAAGAAGGGACATGTGCTGCTGTGGCTGATGTATAGTGTCATGTTGATACTTCACACATTAATGTAAGATTTATTTTTATAGTTTTTGTTTTCTCTCTGTCTCAGATTTTACAGCTTCCCATAGTAGTTCTGCTGTTCCAGTCAGTAAACTTATATTTGTCTGCACCTCTATGCTTCCTCCTCAGTCTTTACCTTGCTTTGCTCCTGTTGGCTGCCCTTAATCTCTTTAACCAGCTAACCTCACATCAGAATCACATTCAAAAGCATATTAAATGAATCCACAGTGGAGGAATTTATATATTTATTTACTTATTAGCACTGCTTAGGTCCAGTTTCACATATTGAAATTTATTTAATTTTTTTAATCATCCACTGCTGGGCTAATATTTTTTATTTTTTATTTTTATAAAATAAATTGATTTAGTTGTTTTTTTGGGATGTTGGGGAGGAGAGTGAAATTGCATGTGGGGGGGGGGGGGGAGGGGCAAGAACATTTTCGCCCAGGGTCCAGTCAATATTAAATACTGATATGCTTCAGGATATTTTTTCTCTGTGAAGGGGCATAGTGTGCAAAAAGAACATGCACCCTGAGGAGTTACAATAAAAATGAACATGCATGGAAGTTATTTCAGCTTCTGTTCTATCTCATGGAGTGCTGTTCTCTCTCTTTCGAATTTTATGCAAATTGCTCTTGGGTCACCCTAAGAGTAATGGGGAAACCAGACGTGGACTCCATGCACACTTGCCCTTAGAGAGATACAACCTTACTGACGAGGCCCATAGGAGGCCGAAACGATTGTCTGGGGTTGTTTCTTCCCTTGTTCAGAGAGAATTGTCTGGTAGTTCGGCGCTGGACTGTCATTGGCCAGGGTCAGACTGATATACTTCAGGATATTTCTTCTCTGTGAAGGGGCATAGTGTGCAAGAAGAATGTGCACCCTGAAGAGTTACAATAAAAATGAACATGCATGGAAGTTATTCCAGATTCTGTTCTATCTCATGGAGTGCTGTTCTCTCTCTTTCGAATTGTAAGTAAACTTATTTCTCCCTGAGCTCCTGTGTACAACCCTGTTTGTAAAACTTACATTGCCTTGGGTTTCTGAGAATTTACATATTGCTGTCTACTACTAATGCTGCCTGCTTATACTGCATACTGAAAAGTAAATTTACAACTTTATCTGTCACCCGCTCATTGAAATACCTGAGTGTGTCTAGCCTAGCTTCTTGTGCAGCTGTGTTGATTTGTTGGTTGTCAATTCTGCTGCCTCACCTACCTTCATTTGCTTTTATTATTGTAACATGTAAGCTCACCATTTAAACATATAAAGTGTGACAATATACACTGGCCATAAAGAAAACTATCAACCTTATACAGCTGTGACCCATCAAGGGCAAATGCTAGGTGCTCAGTTATAGATTCTATATAATAAAGAAGCAACCATTTTAATGTCAAACTAAGGGATAGTGTACTGTACAATTTGTTTCCCCATAATGCATTTTAAACATATGGGAAATTTTGCTCATTAAAACTACAATCCATGTATGCAACTAGAGCAAAAAAAAAGAATAATGTATGTTTATGGTAAGAGTCCACAAGATTATTACATGTAGGATATTTATTCCCTGTCCATCAGGAGGAGGCACAACCACCCCTGAATTCTAGAGCTCCATCAACTATACCCAATCCCTCCTTACAAATCTGAAGTAAAGCCTCATTATGAAAGGCCCAAGAAGTAGCCACTGCTCTAGTAGAATAGTCCTCTCTTCTAGTTAAAGGTTTAAAGGGACATTAAACCCATTTTTTTCTTTCATGATACAGATAGAGAATACAATTTTAAACAACTTTCCAATTTTCTTTTATAATCTAATTTGCTTCATTCTTTAGATATCCTCTGTTGAAGAAATAGCAATGCACATGGGTAAGCCAATCACGCAAGGCATCTATGTGCAGCCACCAAAGAGCAGCTACTAAGCCTATCTAGATATGCTTTTAAGCAAAGGATATCAAGATAATAAATCAAATTAAATAATAGAAGTAAATTAGAAAATTGTTTAAAATTGTGTGCACTTTCTAAATCATGAAAGAAAATATTTGGGTTTCATGTCCCTTTAATCTAAGCTGCCAACGGTGCCCTTCTGACGCTTGCAAGAACTAGAAAAATAAACAAATAAGGCCAAAGAAAGACAAGAAGACTTAGGGGCTTTTACAGACCACATTGGGGTTGTAAAGAAGTTCCATAGAATTCTTAGGTTCTGTACACAAATAAGAAACCAATATTTGCTGGTTAATAGTTTCTGAACAAACCACTTTTGAGAACATGTTATTCATTTTTGTCTAAACTTCCTCATTGTGATAAAGATAAGCAAAAAGGGTTTACAAGACAAAGCTGAAAGTTCAAAAGCCAACAAAGCTGCTAGCAAGAACAAATCCTAACAAGACAACAACTGCAGGTCCAAACCATGCATCAGTTCAAAAGGAGGGTCCTGAAGAACCCTCAGCACAAACATTTAGACTCCAGTGAGGAGCCAAATAAGTGGCTCCAGGCGAATCACAGCCTGAACATCAGGAAGTTTAGCAATCTTCCTATGGTATTAAACAGATAAAGCATATATCTGACCCGTCAGAGAACTGATGGAGAGAAAAAAATATAACTTATGGTTACTTTATAAATAATTTATTTCATGGTGGTGAGAGTCCATGATCCATAACCCCTAAGAATTATACTCCTGGCCACAAGGAGGAGGCAAAGATTCCCAAAACTCCAAGAGCCCTTAAAAACTCCTCCTGATCTTACTGGAAACTAGTCTGACATTTAGTCAAGCAAGAAAAAGAAGAAAGGTAGAAAGAAATAAGAGCAAAAAACCATCAGGGACAAAAAAGTTGCATACTGATAAAATATAATTAAAAAAAAAGTAATCAAAATATAAAAAAATTAAACAGGTTTTGTGGACTCTCACTACCATGAAAGAAATTAATTTATCAGGTAAGCATAAATTATATTTTCTTTCATAAAGGCAGTGAGAGTCCATGATCCATTCATTACACTGGGAAGCTAATACCAAAGCTGTGGAGTCCACAATTAATGATGGGGGGACAAAATAATTGCACAAAGATTAAGTTTCATTCTTTTTTTTTATGCTGAAGAAATATATACACATCAATATTTAATGCCCAGAAACAACTGCTTGAAAAACATCAAGATGGTAGAATTTAGTAAAGGTATGCAAGGAAGACCAAGTAGCTGCCTTGCAAATTTGATTGATAGAATCCTAATTCTTAAAAGCAGGGGTCAAGTTGAGAGGGAACGCATGGGAACGGAGTTCCTGCACTATTTTTTCAGGTGGAACTAAGTTCCCTCTGGACAGAGAGCAGAAACATTTCAATAAACACTGCTGCTGCTGCTGATGGGAGGAGGTGAAGCACAGTCTGGTTAGAGGGATAGTGAGATCCTCTAGTAATAGTTAGTACCATTTTCTACTATACACTAAATGCAAGCCTGTTGTGTGATCAACTTGCACTGTGTGGAACACATGGTGCTTACATTTCTGTGTGGCTTGGTCTGGGGTTATTTAGCTCCCCTCAGCAGAAATAGGACTATTGCACCTTAAGTGGGTGAGACTCTGTGACAGAGGAGGATTCTCAGGTCCAAAGGCAACCATTCAACCCTTCATTTGATTTAATTTGCTTTCATTAACCAAAGTGTACAGATTATATACACATAAATACAGTATGTGTGTAGGGTTGCCACCTCAGCCATATTTTCCTGGACACTTATGAGTTACACATGCTACAGGGTGAGCAGGGCGGAACATGTATTGTGCCTCTGGACATCACATGAATGGTGCTGATGAACAGTACAATACATGTTCCTCCCTGCACACCCCGCAGCATGTGTAATTATAAGTGTCCAGGAAAACATGGCTGAGGTGGCAACCCTATATATGGATGTCTTGGTGAGTTCCCAAACTTTTTCTTGTAGGACTTGACCTCTGCTTAAAAACCCAGCAAGTAGTCACTTACCTAGTAGTAGAATATAAACAAACTAGAGGATTTTGCCTAAAATCCTTAGCATCCTACACATAGAACTTCAAAGCTCTGACAACATCAAAATTAAGGAGAAGCCCATTCTTAGAGTTCTTTGGATTAGGACAAAAAGAACGAACAACAATCTCACGATTAATATTGTCAGAATAAACCACCTGAGGTAAAAAAAAATCAAACTTCGCTCTCAAAACTGCCTTATCCTGAGAAAAAAGAGGCTCACAGTAAAGAGCAGACAAATCAAACTCTTCTAAAAGAGGAAATGGACACAAAATGAAACCAGAACCTTGAAGGACAAAAGCTGAATATCCAAATTATGCATAGGTTTAAATGGAAGAACCTGCAAAGCTCTTAAAACCAAAATAAGATTACATGGAGGAGAAATTAGTTTAACTCCTTCGCTACCGGGAATTTCAGAGAAAACTTTTTAATAATTTTTGCTATCACTCCATTTAAACAGAAATAAAGCCTTGTTTTTTTTAGTTACCTATCAAAACTATATATTTCTTTAGTAGACAACCCAAGGTATTGATCAAGGCCCATTTTGGTATATTTCATGCCACTGTTTTGCCGCCAAATGCGATCATATTAAAATAATTCTTAAAATATTTTTTCACTGAAACTATTTACACACACCTACTGCAATCATAAGACAAATTAAAAATTTGGGTGTTGACTGTCCCTTTAATACAGGGATTACCCTCCCACCTGGTACTTCCCACCTCCCTGATCCCTCTTTTCCCTTCCACACCCACACTTCTGACCACCATCTGCCAGTATGTTTTTTTTTGTTTGTTTTGTTTTTTAAATAAATTAATTGTATTTATTTGCTTGGAGTTTATTTATTTTTCTGCAGTGTAGGATCCCCCCCCCCCTTACCCTCCCCAATTCCCTGATCTTTCCCAAACAGGTCTCGAAACCTTCCCCTCATAATAGTGACCTCCGTCTTAGGTCCTGGTAGCTTTCTGCCAGTACCCAGTTTATATATATATATATATATATATTTTTTATAATTTGTTCTTCTTCTTCTTATTTTATATTTTCCATAGTGTATGGGTCTTTCCCTCTCCCAGTTAATTATGTAGGCCCCTCCCCATCCTGATTATTATTTTTGTGTACCATAGCATCCTCTCCCTTCCAAACTATTTTTCTGTAGGTAGGGTGTCGTCCCTCCCTCTCACTCACTCTATTGCTGTGCCACCCACCCGCCTCCCTCTTTCCCTCCCAACATTTCCCTCTCTGACAAGATAGATATATGTGTCACCCACAGTCCTGAGAACAAAAGCAGCTGCAGTATATCAAAACATGATTCAGACAGATAGATTCACAGTTTAAATTTCACAATGTTGTATGTGTGTGGTACACTCAAGAGTCTGACTAATGTCCGACTTCAATCTGTGAAAGTACTGTCCATAGACTGTAGTTTGTTAATCGCAAAGATAAAAAATATCACAGTGGGAATGTGAGGATGAATACTAAACAAAGTCTAAGATGAGCTGTTAGTAAACTGTTTATGTAAGCGGTCACAAGAGGAGTAGTTGAGTTACCTTGTTTGGCAAGTTAAAATAGACTCACAAAAGAATGAAATGCTAAAATGGTGTGGCAGGGGTATATGCCCAATGTCTGCACTTGTTCCGGTATCCACAGAAGACAATACGAAGCTGGGGGTAGAGTACCCTCAAGATCCTCTGATGATCCACCCTGGTCTTCTTGGTTCTCTGATGAACCGCGTTGTAGCATCTGTGTTCCGTAACCTCTGTGGTCAATCCTCTCCTCTGTAGGTAAAACATTACTGCCACATGACTCCATGAATCCGGCTATGATTCCAACTTAGTCGTAAAGTGAAGATAGCAAAGTGAAAAGAAATGATGAGGCCACCACTTGTACAAATTAGTTAAAGTAAATAAGGTACATCAGCTCAACCAAGGGCTCCTGAGGCTCCTGAAGTTCTAACTCGTTTCCTGCATGCGCTTCCTCATTTATTATGGGTACATTTGTATACAAAGTCTCAGCCAATAGGATAACAGTGTAACAGGTGTTCATGTAATTAATGTTACATGTTCCACTAAATATAATTTAATACAGGATTCCAATGTAAGTTAATATACATAATTAATCTGTATCAAAGTCTATCCTTATTGAAATGTTCTATAATTTCTAATAATGATTATCATTCTCAGCTGAGAAAATATACTGCATGCCTACTAATGCTGTGTTAACCGTTCTAATGTAATATTATAGTCAAATAAAATAAATGACCCAAAAGGTAAAAAAAAAACTGCCAGCTCTCAGCTGTAACTTTAAAGCTGAGGCTGCTGTAGTGTCTGGAAGCTTGAATGTATATATACATTATGCAATACGATGGGCTTTGTACTGCATCAAATATACATAGTCTTTTTGGGTTAAGGGGTTAATTACTGGCTTAAAGGGACATGAAACTCAACATTTTTCTTTCTTGATTCAGATAGAGAATAACATTTTTAAAAAAGCTTCTAATTTACTTCTATTATCAAATTTCCATCATTCTCATGTTATTCAGATATCCAGATAGGTAGCGTGCCCATGACAGGAAATAGTGCTACCATCTAGTGCTCTTGTTAATGAATAACATTGTTGCAAAACTGCTGCTATATAGTGCTGCAAATTGTATGTTCTATCTGAATAATGAAATAATTTTTTTTAGTTTTATGTCTCTTTATTCCTGACTAAAGCCTGAACAAAAGGCTGAAAACCAGTAAAACGTAGCAATCTTCTTGTGAAATAAGACCGAAAGAGCCAAATCTGTCCCTTTAAAGAAATTGCGGATAAACCCTATCCAAACCATCCCAAAGAAATTTAAGAATTCTAGGAATTCTAAAAGAATGCCAACTAAAACTATGTTCCACATACCAAGAAATAAAAGCCTTCCAAGAAATAAAATCCTTCCAAACCTTGTAATAAATCTTCCTTGTCACAGGTTTATGGGCCTGAATCAAAGTCTCAATGACAGAATAAGAAAAACTAAGCATTCAATCTCAAAGCCATCAAGTATTGAGATTTGAGATCCTTGAGACAGAAGGTCATGGCACAGAGGAAGAGGACACAGAGGACAACTGGACATTTGGACCAGATACACAAACCACGTTCTGCAAGGCCAAACTGGAGCAATCAGGCTATTACTCTTTGTAACAAGAGGAGGAAAATTGTAAGCCAGACAAAACAACCAAGGATCTACTAGAGCATTCCCAAAAATATGTCTGAGGATCACTGGAACTCGCAGAGTATCTGGGAAGCTTGTTTTTCAACCGAGAATCCATGAGATCTATTTCTAGAAGAACCCACAGATCCACAATCTGACTGAAATGAAGAGACCACTCCCCTGTACAGCAGAGATTGTACAAAAATGGTTCTCTGGCCAAGTCAGTATTCGTGACACCTTCCTCATCACCAGGGAACTGCAACTTCCTCCTTGATGATTGATGTAAGCCACTACTGTGACATTGTCTGACTAGAAACATAGATAAGTCTATTTTTTCAGGAGAGGCCAATACTGAAGAGTTCCAGAATATTTATCGTTAAGCTCCCCAGGCTGCACCCCAACCCAAAAAACATCTGTCGAGATCACAGTCTAATTTGGACAGACAAAAGAGGCCCCTAGAACAATGGACTGATAATTGATCCATCAGGAAATTTATTGTCTTGCTCTGGCATCCAGAATAATTATCTGAGACAACTGAGTGTAATCCCTGCACCACTGACAAACCATACAAAACAAGGAATAATATTTGATGCTCTATCATCAGATAAGAAAGATAAATTAGTGTTTGTTTCCCAATATAGTATATATAGCGATAGAGTATTGCATGTAATTTAAAAATATTGGCATATCTTAACACAATGTACCAAAGAAATTTAAGTTTTCCAGAAAGTACCAATGATGACCTATAAAATATATATTAGTGAGGACAGATTTGGAATCCAAGTGTAGAAATAAAACTAGATATATCACTGAGAAAAACTTTGGTAGCTACCCTTATTTAGGTGTTAAAATTGCAATTTTGTAACCCCTTAACCCAATACGACATATATATACGTCATGCAGTACTTTGCTTATCGTACCGCATGACGTGTATATATATATATATATATATATATATATATGTCCAAGCTGCAGGAAGCTCCAGCAGTCTTGAGTTCCTGAGCACATGGCATCTGACCACAAATAGTAGGAGGGGTAGGTTTAGAGAGCTATTTGGGGGGGATCAGAAATGGGGGGGAAGATCACTACACTGCAAAAAAATAAAATAAAAAATATATATAAATATAAAATAATAATAATTAAAAAAATAAACTGCATACTGGCAGACTGTCTGCCAGTACCTAAGATAGTGGTGACCAGTGGGGGGGGGGGGGGGGGGGTGAGGGAGGGAAGAGAACATTTTAGGAAGGATCAAGTAGGGATCGGGGGGTGGGAGGCATCACACGGGATTGTAAACTTTACACTAAAGCTAAAATTAAGCTAAAATTAACCTTACAAGCTACCTGACTAACACCTTCGCTTCTGGGAATAAAAGAAGTGTGGTGCTCCGCTGCAATTAGCAGCATTCTAATTACCAAAAGTAATGGCAAAGCTATGTATGTCTGCTATTTCTAAACAAAGGTGATCCAATGGAAGCTTTTACAATATTTTGTTTCATGATTGCACAAGCGGTATGTAAATAATTTCAGTGAGAAACCCAAAGATTGTGAAAAAGTTAACGATTTATTTATATGATTGCATTTGGCAGTGAAACGGTGGCATTAAATATACCAAAATCGGCCTAGTTACTAGAAAACATTTATATAGTTTTGACAGGTAAATAAAAAAGCAAGGCTGGGGCGTGTCTCTGGGCAGCACCTTGAATGGTCACAGTATCGGTTGCTCTGAGTAGGTCACAGAAAATCTGCCTATTATCAGTGAAACAGACGGACATCTAACTAATTCCTTCAGATATCTAAAACATGCAACTCAAGCGGATTCCTATGATATACCTCTTTTGAGAATCTAACCTTTGCTCACCGATCTGGAGCGTTGAGGCCTAAGGCAGACTCTTCAACAAGAGGCGCTCAACACCCCCCGGTATCTTGTATGTCAGGTATACAGTGCTTTGACACTGCTAACTTCTAAGCACCAGCTGGGGTAAACATGGAGAAGCATATACTTCAGGAGTTGGAGAACTTACTTTTACAGCACTGTGCCCAATTTAAGGAGGACTTACTTAAATGTATGCAGCCATTCACTCACAAGGACTTAAGTACCAAATTTACTGATGTGACGCAGATGAGCGATACAAAGGTGGAAGCTACTAGCTTGCCCCCTAAACTCCTGATGCAAGGGTCTCTAATAGGGATAGACTTTGATGTCGCACTACAGCCTTGCGGATGGGCGACACTAAAAGATAGCGTTTCACCACATGCCGAGACCAGACCTAATGCTGCAGCTTCCCACCAGACCTCTATGCAGCCTGTTAAAATTCTGAAAGGATTGCAGACCGGTGATACCTATGAAAAAAAGGATGCTTAGCTCTTGCTCCCTGCATATGCCCCTTACTAACTAACCCCTATATACTCAATCTGTGTCAGGATCCCTGACTTACCCGGTTGCCGTTGCGGTGAAGACAGGCCCCTGTGATCCGTCTCGGCGTCCCACATGGAGAGACGACGAGACCAGTCTGTCGCATCAGCAGCTGCAAATCTCTAGGCGTGCAGCCGCACACTGCCTAGATTTAAAGGGCCAGTAACTGATTATAAAAATAAAAGGCGACCAGTGCTTCCTTCTGCACTGAGCTATTGCCTTGGAAGGTGCTTTCCTCGTTCCTGCTCCTCTGCTGTAAGCAATGACCACTGTTGTATGCTTCTTCTGCTGCTGAGACCAAAGACCTCTGCTAACATACTCGGGTATGCTTAAACTGCTACTGGGACCAAAGACCCCTGTTGTATGCTTCTACTTCTGCTGAGACCAAAGACCTCTGGTGACATTCTTGGGTATGCTTACACTGCCGCTGGGACCAAAGACCCCTGAGGTATGCTTCTACTTCTACTGAGACCAAAGACCTCTGCTGACATACTTGGGTATGTTTATACTGCCGCTAGGACCAAAGACCTCTGTTGTATGCTTCTACTTCTGCTAAAACCAAAGAGCTCTGCTAACATACTTGGGTATGCTTATACTGCCGCTGAGACTCAAAGACCCCTGTTATATGCTTATTTTTCAACTGTAACTTGTACCTACTTACATATGCTATTTTGTTCCTGGACATTTCAGAATAGATCCAAAAAGACATATATAGAGCATGAGGTTTTAATTAAACTTACAGCCTGATGAAACGGCATATATTTTGCTGAGAAACGCGTTGCTGTGTTTTTAAGTGTACTTTTAAATAAACTAGTCACTTTTATACAAGCTTGCTCTATTGACATTTTTATTTTATGTTGTATCCTGTGGGATTTGACCAATCCCTTTTGAGTTTGTTCAAGACGCCTTCATACACACCTCCTTGGCTGATTGGTGATCGGTCCATCTTCGGGTGATCCTGCTGTGCTGATTGCCGCTTCAATACCACATGACTAGACCAGTGGCGTGAGTGTGAGTCTATCGGGTGACTCTGTTGATCCCGATCTGCTGTGTTCGGCACTCCGGTTGTTATGCTGCTCTTGTGAGTAGTTACTCTTAGGGGTTGGCTATTGTCCTGTCCTACTCAGACAATATTGTCCTATGTGGCGCTTCTCTTTTTTCTGTTCCTACAGGATCCATCTTTGAACTTCGTATTACCAAGAGTGCTGCCTCTCTTTTCTCCGGATATCCTCTTCGCTCCACACAAGCGCACCTCCATGCAGCCTGTTAAAATTCTGAAAGGATTGCAGACCGGTGATACCTATGAAAAAAAGGATGCTTAGCTCTTGCTCCCTGCATATGCCCCTTACTAACTAACCCCTATATACTCAATCTGTGTCAGGATCCCTGACTTACCCGGTCGCCGTTGCGGTGAAGACAGGCCCCTGTGATCCGTCTCGGCGTCCCACATGGAGAGACAACGAGACCAGTCTGTCAGCAGCAGCAGCAGCTGCGAATCTCTAGGCGCGCGGCCGCACACTGCCTAGATTTAAAGGGCCAGTAACTGATTATAAAAATAAAAGGCTACCAGTGCTTCCTTCTGCACTGAGCTATTGCCTTGGAAGGTGCTTTCCTCATTCCTGCTCCTCTGCTGTAAGCAATGACCACTGTTGTATGCTTCTTCTGCTGCTGAGACCAAAGACCTCTGCTAACATACTTGGGTATGCTTAAACTGCTACTGGGACCAAAGATCCCTGTTGTATGCTTCTACTTCTGCTGAGACCAAGGACCTCTGGTGACATACTTGGGTATGCTTACACTGCTGCTAGGACCAAAGACCACTGTTGTATGCTTCTTCTGCTGCTGAGACCAAAGACCTCTGCTAACATACTTGGGTATGCTTAAACTGCTACTGGGACCGAAGACCCCTGAGGTATGCTTCTACTTCTGCTGAGACCAAAGACCTCTGCTGACATACTTGGATATGTTTATACTGCCGCTAGGACCAAAGACCCCTGTTGTATGCTTCTACTTCTGCTAAAACCAAAGAGCTCTGCTAACATACTTGGGTATGCTTATACTGCCGCTGAGACTCAAAGACCCCTGTTATATGCTTATTTTTCAACTGTAACTTGTACCTACTTACATATGCTATTTTGTTCCTGGACATTTCAGAATAGATTCAAAAAGACATATATACAGCAAGAGGTTTTAATTAAACTTACAGCCTGATGAAACGGCATATATTTTGCTGAGAAACGCGTTGCTGTGTTTTTAAATGTACTTTTAAATAAACTAGTCACTTTTATACAAGCTTGCTCTATTGACATTTTTATTTTATGTTGTATCCTGTGGGATTTAACCAATCCCTTTTGAGTTTGTTCAAGACGTCTTCATACACACCTCCTTGGCTGATTGGTGATCGGTCCATCTTCGGGTGATCCTGCTGTGCTGATTGCCGCTTCAATACCACATGACTAGACCAGTGGCGTGAGTGTGAGTCTATCGGGTGACTCTGCTGGTCCCGATCTGCTGTGTTCAGCACTCCGGTTGTTATGCTGCTCTTGTGAGTAGTTACTCTTAGGGGTTGGCTATTGTCCTGTCCTACTCAGACAATATTGTCCTATGTGGCGCTTCTCTTTTTTCTGTTCCTACAGGATCCATCTTTGAACTTCGTATTACCAAGAGTGCTGCCTCTCTTTTCTCCGGAGATCCTCTTCGCTCCACACAAGCGCACCTCCTTAGGGCTACTATGCTCTAGACATTTGGGACTGACAACACTCGGCTTTGGCCTTGAGATTTGCAGCTGTGACTTTGTTTTGCTTGGCTATATATGGGACTTTTATGTCCTTTTATGTTATATCCTTTTTTTTTATATTAGACATCTTTGTGTCATATCGCCATTTTATCATACACCTTGTCCATCTCTTTATTAATATATTTCTTATGTACTGTTCTAATACTGCTCTGTATGAATATTGTATGCTTTGTTTGCACACTGCCTGCTTTCGCTTTTGTAGTCACTATTTAGTGACTGGCTGATATATTCCATCGTACTTTAGTTACCTCCTCTAATAGTGACATTCTTATTGATATATTTCGTTCTGAATTTGATTTGATGCATTAGCACTATCCCACTCGTTATATTTTTTTGCCAATAATATATGGTTGATTGCCTGTTTGGTTAACAGTATTGTTTTCTATCATCACACATTTTTTGTGTCCTTTTGATATATAATATTGTCATAGGTGTTTAGCATTAGGTGTATATTATTATCTTTAGATTTTTCTGGTACTTGTTAGTTTATAGACACACTTAGTTCTACAATTATTAGATTGTCACAGGTTTCTATTATCAGGCGCTTATTATCTGCTCTTGATTTTTATGTTTTTTTGGTAGTATTTAGACACATCCAGCTCTTCATTACTAACAGAGGGTTGATGTTTATGTCACTCACGACGCTCCAATAATCTAGATCGCGTGACTTGTCTCCTTAAGACGAGTATATCCACATTTTCATTCACTTATTCAAATAGAACTACACATTATGCTTTCAATTAGTAAAAGGAACAATAAAATACTATTATTAGTCTCTCACATTGCTTCTACGATAATTTATCTATTCATGCTTTATTTGCCAAATTAGAGAGGAAGCAATAAACATAGAATGTAGACACTGGCTTGATGCAGATATGTTACAGAAATATATTGATAAGAAACAGGTCCCACAGGGCCTTAGGATCTTTAAGTACTGTTCCTTTCAAGAAGATCCTACTCTTATTTCCAAATGGGAAGAAGTACAAACACAAGAATTCTGATTGCTCATAGGAAAACATTAGTAGAAAACACCTCTAAAGAAATTGATACCATACAAAATAGTTTAGATAAATTCAAAACTTTGAAACTATATGAAGATTTAAATAGTATGGTGTTACAAAAAACTGACACTTACCAAAAAGATCTAATGGAGAATAAAAATTAAATTGCAAGATTGCCAGGGATGAGGAGGACTACTTAAAAGGGTAAATCATTACATATAACAAAAAGAAAGTTGTTTATACATCTCCCCCTGCAGAGCAGGATAATTATCAGAATAGTCACCATATTCCCTCTACTGAATGTCCAATGAGTAACCCTAGGAATGAATGAACCATTGTAAACCATCACAAAAATAAAAATCCACATAAAAATAAGAATTATCAACATCAGAATGGTCATTATTATAACCATCCTAGACAGTCTGAGGAGATTAGTGATAGGCCCCATTACCACTCTAATGGACATTCTTCTAGACACCAACGCCATAATGATTATCCAGTAAGGCAGGATCCTTATATAGGATACTCTCATCAGAGAACCCTGATTTTAAAACAACACTCACAGTCTAATAGTAATAATTATTGGTCGGGGTCTTCACATAGAACACCTAAAGGTCCTTCCCACTTTATAGGCCCATGTAACAACAATAATAGATCTACCCATCAATATGCACAAATTTATGAGTTTGTACCTTCTGAGAACCTTAACTCTTATAATAAATCTACATCATCCAATGACATTGTTGCACAACGTCATGAAAATAATGTGTCCTTTAATCCCAACTTAGGGCCTGCTAATGCTAATATGAATTCTGCACAGCCTTTTTTAGGGTCGGGCCCATGCTAGCAATCCTGGAAACAAAAAACAATAGCCAGTTACCTAGAGCCTGTAGTCTCTCTGACAATGCCCCAAAAGGGAAAAAGACCGTACTGTCACAAGGGTGTAGAAGACGTAGAACAACCGTCAAAAAGACAAGACTACAGGCGCTAAGTAAAGGGATTTTTAACCTATCGTCTCATGTTCTGACGGTGTCAGTTTTTTTTCCCTGTTTTGTTTGCCATATGCTGTTGGCAGCCATTTTACTCACCTCACTTGCTGACTCTGGTGCATACTGTGTGATGCTGCTCATTTCCTGCACTTCCCTTTATGGCCAAACTGGTGTACATCATCCGTGTGAGAAAGGATGCAGTCTCAGAATTGTGATGTCATCACTTATTATTTAAAGGGCCTCTGTTTAGTATGCTTTGCCCTTGTGTTGTCTCAGACCTGTTTGTGAGAGCTCCTGTGTATTACCTGGCTGTCTGACGTCCCTCCTGGTTCCTGATCCCTGGCTTGTTCCTGACTCTGCTGTTCTCCTTGTTCCTGATTCCGGCTCGTCTGACTACTCGCTTTGGCTCCTGACTCGGCTCGTCTAACTACCAGCTCTGGTTTTGATTCTTGGCTTGTTATTTGACTTGTGGACTTTTTATTATTTTTTGCTATTAATAAAGGTGTGATTATTTTTGCACTTCTCGTCTCAGTCTGATTCCTGGCACCCTGACATTACGCAAGGGCCATGAATCCTGATGGTGCTAATAATCCACCTTTACCTGCCATAATTTCCAGGATGGATGAACAGGATCACCGTTTGGATCAATTTGCATTAGCCCTGCAAACCCTGCTGACTCGCACTGCACATTTGGACCAAAGTGTCCCGCAAGTTAAGGCTGCTCCTGTTTCTGCTGCTGCACCTAGTCCTACCAGGAGCATGTCCGGTTCTGCACCTCTACCTCAGCGTTATGGAGGCGATCCTAATCAGTGCAGAGGGTTTTTGAACCAGGTGGGCATTTACTTTGAGATGTTACCTAAGGCTTTTCCTTCTGACAGAGCTAAGGTGGGATTTCTCATCTCGTTACTCTCTGACACAGCTCTTGCCTGGGCTAATCCCTTGTGGGAGACTAATAAACCTGTGATTTCAAATTACCCTGAATTTGTGGCCTCCTTTCGAAGGGTATTTGATGTTCCGGCACGCTCCTCCTCTGCTGCTAAACGACTCATGTCCATTCAGCAAGGTACAAGATCTGTTGCTCAGTATGCCATTGAGTTCCGTATGCTTGCCGCAGAGGGAGGTAGGAACAATGAAGCCCTTGTTTCCGCCTTCTTTCATGGGCTCTCTGATGTGATTAAAGACGAAGTTGCTGCAAGAGATTTACCAGAAGATCTCGAGACATTGGTGTCTTTTTTGATCCTAATTGACATCAGACTAAGGGAGAGGCCCTCTTTCAAGGAGCGCTTGCGGAAGCCTCCTGTTCCGTTGTCTCCTACGTGTTCGTTCCCACCCATGCCTTCCTCTCCTCCCATGCCTCCTGATCCAGAGTCACCAGGTACTGCTGAGCCGAGGCAGTTGGGATTCACTCATCTCTCCGCGGGGGAGAGGGCCTTTAGGAGGAGGGAGGGGCTCTGTCTCTGTTGTGGGTTACAGGGCCACCTTTTGAAGTCTTGTCCTACACGGCCAAGAAACGCTCACACCGAAGGTCCTGTCACACTCACACCAAAGGTCCTGTCGGGGGCAGACCTTGGGTGGTTTATCCTTGTCCCCGGAACCGCTAAAGGAGAAACCTTTGGTCACGGTTGTCCTTTCCTGGGTGGACTCCTCCATAGTCACCCAGGCTCTTGTTTACTCCGGTGCTGCAGGCTATTTCATTGACAGTGCTTTTGTATCAAATGATTCCATTGCTGTTTTGCCTCGGTTCGTTCCGCTTGCTATTGCGGCCATTGATGGCAGGCCCCTTCAGCCCACACTCGTTACAAACGAAACTGCTCCATTATCCATGGCTGTTGGGGCTCTCCATTTTGAAAACCTCCAGTTCCAGGTGATAAAGTCTCCGCATTTTCCAGTTGTTCTGGGTTATCCCTGGCTCCAAAAGCACAATCCCAGTATCGACTGGTGCAGGTCTGAAATTTTGTTGTGGTCTCCGCAATGTATTTCCACTTGTCTTTGGAAACCAGTTAAAGTCTTGTGCACTTCTTTGGTATCTCAATTGCCAGAGGAGTACTGAGAGTTCCTAGAGGTTTTTGACAAGGTGCGTGCCGGTACGTTGCCTCCCCACCGGTCTTACGATTGTGCCATAGACCTGCAACCCGGAGCCATTCCTCCTTGGGGCCAGGTTTACCCTCTGTCTGTTGCAGAGAATTGTGCTATGGAGGAGTATGTTGCCGATGCTCTGTTGCCGATGCTCTGTCGCGGGGGATCATCCGCAAATCCTGCTCTCCTGCAGGGGCTGGCTTCTTCTTTGTGAATAAAAAGGGTGGCGAGTTAAGACCATGCATCTATTATAGGGGTCTTAATCATCTTACCATTAAGAATGCTTACCCTATTCCGCTCATTACGGAACTCTTTGACCGCCTCAAGGGAGCTACAGTTTTTACTAAACTTGATTTGAGAGGAGCGTACAATCTCGTTAGGATCAAGGAGGGCCACGAATGGAAAACAGCATTTATCACCAGGAGCGGGCATTATGAGTATCTTGTAATGACCTTTGGCCTATGTAATGCTCCTGCTGTTTTCCAGGAATTTATTAATGATGTCCTACGAGATATGTTGCAACAGTGTGTTGTGGTGTAGTTGGACGACATCCTCATACACTCACCCACACTTGAGGCTCATCGTTCTGATGTTACACGGGTTCTTCAGAGACTACATGAGAACGGCCTGTTTTGTAAATGTGAGTTCCATCAGACTCAAGTAACCTTCCTTGGTTATGTTATATCCGTTGCAGGGTTCTCCATGGATCCTGACAAGTTATCTGCAGTTCTGCAGTGTCCTCGCCCAGTTGGTCTTTGGTCTTTTCAACGTTTTTTGGGGTTCGCCAATTACTATAGAAAGTTTATTAAAAACTTTTCTTCCTTGGTCAAACCTATCACAGACATGACCCGTAAAGAGAATGATCCACTCCATTGGTCACCTACTGCCATTAAGGCCTTTGATAGTCTTAAGACTGCCTTTGCTGCCGCTCCAGTTCTGGCTCATCCTAACCCTGCCCTGCCTTTCGTTCTTGAGGTCGATGCGTCTGAGACTGGAGTAGGTGCCCTCTTGTCTCAACTTCCGAAGCCTGACGGTTCCTTGCATCCGTGTGGTTTCTTCTCTATGAAATTGTCTCCAGTGGATTGCAATTATGAAATTGGCGACAGGGAATTACTGGCCATAATTTTGTCATTCAAGGAATGGAGGCATCTTCTCGAGGGTACTAGTGTGCCAGTGCTCATTCTTACTGACCACAAGAATTTAACTTATCTATCTGAAGCAAAACGTTTGTCGCCCTGACAGGCCAGATGGGCGCTATTTTTGTCTTATTTTTGTTTAATTATGTGGTCTCCTACCTGCCTGGTAATAAGAATGTTAGGGCTGATTCCCTCTCTCGACAATTTTCCCCTCTGTCCAAGGAAGAGTCTGTACCTACTCCAGTTATACCTCCTGACCATATTTTGGCTACCATACATACTAATTTGACTTCTCCCTTGGGGGAGGAGATCTTGGCTGCACAAACCAATGCACCTCCTGAGAAACCTAGTGGTAAGTGTTTTGTTCCTGATAATTTTCTAACTAACTTTTGCACACTTACCACTATCCTAAAGCCGCAGGTCACCCAGGCAAGAACCAAATGATTTGGTCTGTCACTCGACAATTCTGGTGGCCAGGTTTTCGACCTGATGTTGCTGCGTATGTTGCCTCCTGCTCAGTTTGTGCACAGAATAAGACTCCTCGATGTCTTCTTGTCGGTCTTCTTCAACCTATTGCTAATGGTGAGCGTCCTTGGACACATCTTTCCATGGACTTCATTGTCAAGCTCCATGTTTCCAATGTCAATACTATTATCCTTATGGTGGTTGACTGTTTTTATAAAATGTCACATTGCATTCCCTTGAAGAAGTTGCCTACCGCTCAGGAGCTTGCTTCAATTTTTGCCCGGGAGGTCTTCCGTTTACATGGGTTACCCAAGGAGATAGTGTCGGACCGGGGTAGCCAGTTTGTCTCCAGATTTTGGCGTTCCTTTTGTGCTCAAATGGGGATCCAGCTTTCCTTCTCCTCTGCATATCACCCTCAATCCAATGGGGCTGCGGAATGGTCTAATCAAGCTCTGGAACAGTTCCTCCGTTGCTATGTCTCAGATCACCACAATAATTGGTCTGAACTGTTACCTTGGGCTGAGTTTGCTCGTAATAGTGCTATTAATGCTTCCTCCAAGTTATCCCTGTTCATGGCGAATTATGGGTTTCAACCATCCTTGTTGCCTGATTCATTCATGTCTCAGGGTATTCTGGCTTTGGAGGAGCATCTCCGGCAACTCCGTTCCACGTGGGTGCAGATTCAGGTTTGCCTTCATCGTTCTATGCAACGCCAAATGTTCCAGGCTGATCGTAGGCGTCTGCCAGCGCCTTACTACCAGGTTGGTGAGAGAGTTTGACTGTCCTCCCGCAACTTGAATCTTTGCATGCCTTCTAATAAACTGGCTCCCCATTATGTTGGTCCTTTTCGAATACTCCGACGGGTCAATCCTGTGGCCTACGCTCTTGACCTTCCTCCTGCAATGCGCATCTCTAATGTTTGAAACCATTGGTTTATAATCAGTTTACCACTGTGTTGCCTCATCCCCGTCCTATCTTTTTTGACAACCATGAGGAGTATGAGGTCAGCAGCATTATTGACTCTCGTATGTCCAGGGGCCGTGTACAGTATTGGATTCACTGGAGGGGCTACGGTCCGGAGGAGCATTCATGGGTTCCCTCCTGTGATGTTCATGCTCCCGCCCTCCTCTGTGCCTTCCATGCCCGTTTCCCCAATAAGCCTTTTGTCCTCCCGCGGGGGAGGGATCGTTGAGGGGAGGGTACTGTCAGGGTTTTGTTTGCCATGTGTTGCTGGCAGCCATTTTACTCACCTCTCTTGCTGACTCTGGTGCATACTGTGTGATGTTGCTCATTTCCTGCACTTCCTTTTATGGCCAGACTGGTGTACATCATCCGTGTTAGACAGGATGCAGTCTCAGAATTGTGATTCATCACTTATTATTTAAAGGGCCTCTGTTCAGTGTGCTTTGCCCTTGCGTTGTCTCAGACCTGTTTGTGCAAGCTCCTGTGTATTACCTGGCTGTCTGACTTCCCTCCTGGTTCCTGATCCCTGGCTTGTTCAAGACTCTGCTGTTCTCCTTGTTACTGATTTCGGCTCGTCTGACTACTCGCTTTGGCTCATGACTCGTCTCGTCTCACTACCAGCTCTGATTTTGATTCCTGGCTTGTTATTTGACTTGTGGACTTTTTATTATTTTTTGCTATTAATAAAGGTGTGATTATTTTTGCACTTCTCGTCTCAGTCTGATTCCTGGCACCCTGACAGACGGATGATGAGGTCAGGGTCCTTGGTAAAGGACTTTCTTTTAGCCCTACCAACCAATAAACATGATATGTTTTCTTTGTTTGTCGGTTTGCTCAAAAACTGTCTATGCAAAAGATAAAACAAAAATTCCTATTTTAGCAGATACTATGGATATAAGACTTAACCAACAACAAGTCCCTTCTTTTGAACTAGACTCTTTAGCTGAACAATTATGTGAAGGATTACACACACTAATTTCAAAAAGAAATCTAATTTTGTGCCACATTTGATTAATAATGCACATATCGTATCCCTAAGAACACCAGAAACATCAAAAATAACTTATACCCCAATGAAAAACGAGCTCTAGATAGCCTCAAAAGGGATAAGTCCCTGGTCATTAGACAAGCCGATAAGGGTGGCGGGGTAGTCCTGCAGAATTTAGAGGATTATCTCTCAGAGGCTAGAAATATACTTCATGATGCATCATATTACACTTGTCTAATGCATGATTCTACAAGCCAATATAAGGCTATCATACATAAGAAAGAGAAGGGATTTTTGGTTTCTAATGAACCCAACCATGCATTTATTATCATCTTCCGAAGATGCACAAGAATCCTAATTGTCCTCCTGGTCGTCTCATAATAGCAGGCATAGGAAGCCTCACTGAAAATGTGTCTTTCTATGTCAACTATTTTCTGCAAAATATGTATTAGGCCTCAAATCATATATTCTTGAATCCTTAATTGTTACTCCAGATCTATTATAGATTACCTGCGATGTACAGGCACTTTATTTGAACATTGCCCATAATTTGGGAATCATGGCAGTGTCTGAGTATCTTGAACAGGATCCTTATTTCCCTGTGAATCAATGTGAATTTATTTTGCAGCTCATATCTTTTATCCTGAGACATAATTACTTTTTGTTTCAGGATGAGTTTTATCTTTAGACTAGAGGGACCGTCATGGGTACCAAGTTCGCCCCAAGTTATGTAAACTTGTTTATGGGGTCATTTGAATAGATTTACATCTATGACCCTGCTTATGGGGCAAACCTGGTATTCTTTGGACGATATATTGATGATTTGATTTTTGTGTGGAAGGGGGACCTAGCCTCTGCAAATCTTTTTGTAGAGCATCTCAACCAAAATGATAATGGACTTGTTTTCATGAGCTCTATAGATCATGAGACTTTTGTCTTTTTGGATCTTAAGCTCAAGTTTGATAATGGAAAGGTCACTAGTACTACTTACTTTAAGACAGTAGACTGTAACAGCTATCTTGATTTAACTAGTAACCATTATTACCCGTGGAAACTGAATGTGCCTTATGGCCAGTTCAAACGTGTACGTCGCAATTGCAGTACACTTGCTGACTATGAGACCTAAAGTTTGATCCTCAAGGAACGGTTTAGTGAAAAGAGATATCCAACCCATATCATAGAGAGTAGCTATAGAAGACCAAAATTTGACGATAGGGACAATTATTTTCTAAAATATAATAATAAGGAAGTGAGAGAACCTAATATCACTGAAAAACATCCTCTGTTTATTACCCAATTTAATTGTAATCATAATTTAATAAAGTAAATCATCACCAAACACTGGGATATTTTTTTTTTTCCAATATATCTTTTTATTGTTTTCAAACAGGTTTAAAGAAAAGAAACAGTATACAATGTATAAATACGCCTATAGGCAGATGTGAACAGCAAATACAATTAAATCAGGGATAACACATAGAATCATGATACTTGCCAACCTTACAGATTGTTACTGGCTATATCAAACTTCCAGACTGGATCCACAGAAAATGTTACAGAAACAGTAAGATAAAAGACAGAGGACCATATAATTTGAATCAAAGCATTTGTGCTGGGTTCATTCGCCCTGCTCCCAGAGGAATATCACATCAGCAATAAAATCTTGTTTACCTATATGTGTGTAGTATATTTTTTCAAGTTCAAGTACATGTTTCACCTCTTTAACCCACATTCCATATGGTGGTGTGTCTGCTTTTTTCCAATATCTAGGTATAAGGCGTCTAGCACAATTAAGCATGACATGTAGCAATTTTTTCCGATATTGACATGTTACATCTGGGAGATTGTTTAATAGGATCAGGCTAGGGGAAAGATCCAGGGACCTACCTATTATCTTGTTAATTTGTGTGTTTATACTATGCCAATATGGCTGAATATGAGGGCACTTACACCATATATGAGAGAGTGTACCAATTTCTCCACAATGTCTCCAACACAGGGGGGAAGAGTTAGGAAAAATACTGCGTATTCTGTGTGGGGTAAGGTACCACCTGGAAAGCAGCTTAAAATTTGTTTCTACTAAAGTTAGTGATAGGGACGACTTTTTGGTTTCAATAAAAATATGGCCCCATTGCTCATCTGTCAATGTTATATCTAGCTCCCTCTCCCACTTGGTGATGTATGCAGGTCTCTTAATGGGGAAGGATCCACTTAGTAGCTTGTAAATTATAGAGATATGAGCTTTAGTCATGGAGGGGGATGTACATAAGGTTTCAAATGGAGTCAGTGTTCTGGTTAAGTTTGCTTTGTGCGGACTAGAAAAAATGGCATGTCTAGCCTGCAAATATGGAAACCATAAATGGAACGGGGAACCTATTAATTGGCTTACCTCAGCCTGTGGGCGCATCAAGCCATTGTGTATCAGCATGTGTACTGGTACGTTGGAGGGGGCTCCAGCCATACGCGGGGTCGGGATGGTGTGGTTTTGTAGCAGTAGGGGGTTATTGAGTAGTGGAGTAAGTGGGGACATTGGCGTTGATAACGATCTATCTTCTACTAGGGATTTGTCCCATATTCGCAGCGTGGAGGCTGTATAGTAGTTACTCCCTATGTCTGGGGACCTCGATTTATGTGGGATCCAGCACTGTTCTCCCAAGTCTAACCCCCCCGCTAAAAAGGATTCTATCTGCACCCAGGGTTTGCTCGTCAGCGAGCGTTTCCATGCAACTATTCGTGCCTAATGAGATGCCTTGTAGTAATTAACCAGGTTAGGGGATCCAAGCCCCCCATCTGCTCTGTTAAGGAACAACGTATTTCTGTTTACTCTGGGTCTTTTATGTGACCAAATAAATCGGTCAAATTTTCTCTGTTGTTTCTGCAGGAATTGTATGGGGAGATCTAGGGGGAGGACTTGAAATAGATAAAGGAATTTGGGAAGGATGTTCATCTTTAATGCATTTATGCGCCCCATCCATGAAAGATGGCCTTGTTTATGCCAGGAATCTAAGGACTTTTCAGTTTCTATTTGAAGAGGAACATAATTGAGATTGAATAATTCTGTATGAGTAGGGGATATATCAATTCCTAAGTATTTGATTTTCGAGGTCAGCTGAAAAGAGGTGTGGGTTTTAATGTAGTGCATGTCTTCTGCATTTAAGTGTATTGGGAGTATCATCGATTTTTCCATATTGATTGAAAAGTTGGAGACGCTTCTATACTCCTCCAGCTCCTCAAGGAGGGCTGGTAGGGACGTAGAGGGGGAGCTCAATGTGAATATAATATCGTCTGCGTATAGCAGACATTTCTGATGGAGCTCTCCAAAAGTGACCCCCTGTATAAGAGGGTTACTCCGTATCCTGGTGGCGAGCGCCTCTACTGCTAGGGCAAATAACAAGGGCGAAAGGGGGCATCCCTGCCGCGTGCCATTATTTATCATTATCTTTTGCGAAAGGGTGTTGTTTGCATTAATATATGCCGAGGGGTTGCTATATAGGGCTTTAATACGTGAGATCATTACTTGGGAGAATCCAAACTTTGACAGAGCAGACCAGAGAAAATCCCAGTCCACCCTGTCAAAAGCTTTCTCGGCGTCGGTGGAGAGAAGGACTAGGGGCGAGTTAGAGTTTGTGGCCGAGAATAGGGTATGCAAAACTCGGATGGTGTTCTCCTTAGCCTCCCTACCCGGGATAAAGCCTACCTGATCTACGTGTACTAGGGACGGTAAGTAATTACTGATTCTCACTGCGAGTAGTTTAGCGTATAATTTGATATCCACATTTATTAGGGATATAGGACGGTAGTTAGTAACTTTATCTGGGGGCTTACCTGGTTTAGGGATTATGGAGATTGTAGCGTCTAGGAGTGTGGGTGGGAGGTGCGTAAACTGGTCAAAGGAATTGTACATTTCTAGCAAGTGAGGACCCAGGAGGGATTTAAATAGATGGTAATATTTGGGAGTAAAGCCATCTGGGCCGGGGGCTTTGCCCTGTGGGAGATCTCTTATGGCTAGCAGTACCTCCTGCAGTGAAAATGGTGCGTCTAAAGCTTCTCTATCAGAATCGGTCAATGTTGGAAGCAGGGCCTTTTCCAAGTATGTATGTATACTATTGTGTTTTTCTTCAAGGTGTGTGCTCGGGAGGTTATATAGTGAGGTGTAGTATTCTGCAAATTGATCAACTATTGCTGTGTTATCAGAGTGGGTGACACCTTTGGGGTCTGTAATTTTAGAAATGTGGGTTTTGTATCTCTTCTTCTTTAAGGATCTCGCCAATAGGCGTCCCGCTTTATTGTTTTCAGCAAAAAATTTGGATTTAGATGCAAGCGCCCTCATATGTGCATTCTTAATTAAATAGTGATTTAGATCTTCTCTAGCTTGTTGTGATTTTTGCAGCAATAATGTTGATTTGGGGTTACCCTTTAGTGCATCTTCGCAGGCCTTAAACTCAGATGATAAGGAATTAAACATTGCTGAACGTTGCTTGCACTGTCTGTGTGTGTGTCCCATAATCACCCCTCTTATATAACATTTATATGCTTCCCAGTTATTAATAGCTGAGGTAGCAGTGGAATTATTGAATGAGAAGAATTCTGAAGTTTTTTCGGCCAGATCAGTAGTTATCAAGGGGTCTAATAGAATTTGGTCATTTAGTTTCCAACTGTGTTGGTGTCGTGGTTTAGTGGACCATAAAAACGTGGAGGAGACCATGCTATGGTCTGACCAAGAGGTGTGGTGAAGCCTCGAATCTATAAGTGAGGTAAGCATCTGTTGCTCGCAAAAAATATAATCTAGACGGGTGTAGGAGCGCTGGGGGTTTGAGAAAAAAGTGAAATCTTTGGTGTTTGGATGAGTGGTTCTCCATGTGTCAAATAGAGGGAGAGTGCTTATTGCTCTCCAGTTGGATCTGATTTGGGAGTTCCTAATATAAGACTTGCCCTGAGATGTATCTAACATGGGGTTAACGGGAAAATTTAGGTCTCCACTGAGGAATATTGGGCCTTTTGATATGTCCATAGTGTGGTTAATCACTGAGCGAAAAAAGGATGGCTTAGGGCAGTTGGGAGCATATACATTAACTAGAGTAATAGGCCTGCCAAAGTACAGCCCCACTATTATTAAAAAGCGACCCTCCCTGTCTAAATGTTTGTTCAATAATTCAAAGGAGGAGCCTTTCCTAAAAGATATACTGACTCCATTATGTCTCGTTGGGCCTGAACATAAAAAGTGTTGGTCGTAGTAGAATCTTGAGAGAGAGGGTTCATTGGTTTTTTTAAAATGTGTCTCCTGTATCATTATAATATCAATGTTTTTTTTATGAAAATCATGAAAGGCTATTGAGCGCTTCTGTGGGGAGAGAAAACCCTTAACATTTTGTGTGGAAATTGTGAACTGACTAGTCTGATGATGTTCTGACATACTACTATGACTTTGGAGATGCTAACAGCAAGTTACTTTGATAGTCTAATACAATGTGTTATATCCTGAGAGCTGGAAAAATAGAATTAAATAAATAACAATAACAATTCAACAAATAAATTTCAACAAACAAAAATGAAATACTTTTAAACAGTATTTTTGATCGAATAACCACAATAATTGCTAGTTGCCTAACGGGTAGGTAAGAGCAGGGGGAGAGATGAGAGGGGGAGGATGGGTAGGGGAGAGAGAGTCCTTACAGGAGGGATGTGTAGAGAGAGAGAGAGGCTAAGAAAAGTAAAAACTAGAGAAAGAGAGAGGCTAAGAAAAATAAGAATTAGAGAGAGAGACAAAAGGAGGAAAAGTGTGGCCCGACGGGGCTCCCTTAAGTTATCAGGGGAGTTTATAATAGGACCTAAAGATACTTTAAACAGTATATAGTATATAATATCATTTTAAGAAAGTGTCTTTCTATCATGACTGAGAGTAGTCTGTTGCACACAGAGTCAGTGTGTGTGGGGGATAAATATCACCCATTAGGAGATGTATGAATCCGCATACTCACGACCTCCAAGGATCAGGTTCAGCTGGTTATAATTTCTGCAAAAGTTCCTTTGTTGGTATTGTCAATACAGGGCTTTTTGATGCGCTGTTTGCTGATGACTTCAGACCATAATCTTCTCTGGGGCTTTGGTGGGAGTGTAGGAAGTTTGGATGATGAAGGCTGTGGTGCCTCAGGGGCCGGAATGTCGAGGAGTTGGCAAAAGTCAGCTATATCCCCTGTTGAGGAGCATTCATAACGCCTTCCATTCTTTATGATTTGTATCGATACAGGAAAACCCCATCTGTAAGGAATTTTGAGAGATCGCAGATGGGTAGTGAAGTGAGCAAATTCCTTCCTGAGTAGTAAAGTTCTGGTGGAGAGATCTTGGTAAATTTGAATTTTCGCGCCCATAAATGAGAAAGTGGGCTGAGTGCGTGCCATCTGAAATATTTTTTCTCTGTCTCTGTAACTTGAGAAACACACAATGATATCTCTCGGAGGTTGATTGTCACTGGGTTTGGGCCGTAAAGATCTGTGGGCCCTCTCAATTGGTATTAAGTCAATTACTCTTTGATCTGAAATAGCCAGTGATTGGAATAAATTTTGTAAGTGTTCCATTATGTCTTCACTCTTTACCGACTCTGGTACTCCGCGTATGCGGAGATTATTTCTCCGTGTCCTGTTCTCAATGTCGTCTATCTTGTTTTCTAAATCCGATATCTGTGTCTGCTGATCTTCCATGGCGTGTGACATGACCGATATTTCTTTGATAATCTCTTCTCTGTCTCCTTCTAGTGTTTCCACTCTCTGGCCCAATTCGTTAATATCTTTTTTCAGCTCAGCACACTCAGTTTTGATGCAGGTCTTAACCTGGTTGATAAGGGCTTCCATTGCCTTTAATGTGACTGGGCCGTCTTCTGGTGGTGTGTGTGAGCCAGAGGGAGACACAGGGGTATGCATAGTGTCAGGATTATCTGATATTTCATCATCTTCGCTATCTATCTGAGGTTGGTCTGCCTTTTTCTTTTTATTTTCTGTGCTTTTAAAGAAGGTATTGACAGAGCCTGACCCCATATTAGATTTTAAGTTCTTATCAGTTTTGTTGATTCTGCGTTGCGCCATGTCAGTAAACATGCAGGGGTTTCTGAGTAAGTAATGTTGCTTTGGCAAAGTAGATTGACCATTTAGCAGCAAGCGTGATGAATATTGGGGGATGTATAGTTGGTGACAAGTTCAGTGTGAAAGGAGCTGAACAACGGTCTGCAGAATGTCACACATATGTTTCTGTAGCCCCCTTATTTCAATAAGATTCTTGCTAGTGAAAGTGCATGGGGTCTTTGGCACTAAGTTCCTGCTTATGGCATAATGTGTCAGATACGTGCTATTGTGACTGTTAAAGGCATGCCCCAAACTTCATGTAAATATAGTTTCTTATTTGAGCATTATGTGTGATGTTCTCAGGGTCTCTGTTTTGCTGCAGATAATTACCCTTTCCGGCTGTCTGTTGAGATCGGGTGTGATGCGTCACTGCGCCTCCAACTTTAGGTCCCGGCTTCAAACGCGGCCTAAACCGCGGTAACAATTTCAGCCTCTTCCTTTAATATGATGTCTCCGAAATTGTGATTAGAGGGCCTCCGGACCCTTCTCAAGCATTCAGAGGTCTGATTCAGGCATTTTTAGCTGTCTTTATTGGGGTAAGAGAGAGCCCCGCCGACGCCACTTCAGGAGCTCTAGTTAGGTGCGGCCATTCAGCACGCCCGCACGCTCCGCCTCTTTCAACACTGGGATATTTTATCTCAAGATCCCATTTTGGGGAGTATAATAGGAACTAAACCCAAGATTGTCATTAAAAGAGCTCCTAATTTAAAGACTATCTTGGCCCCCAGTAAAATAGTGAAGCACAAAAAGAATATTGCATCTACTAAAACTGTGTTAAGAGGGTCTCCCCAAGGCTCTTTTAGGTGTAGAGCCAGTAGATGTAAGCTGTGTGACCATATTACCCATAAACAACAGACATTCCAGTCTAATGTCACTGGACTGAATTATTCTATTATTGGTCACATTTCTTGCGCCTCCCATTATGTTATTTATCTTTTATCTTGTGTTTGTGGGCTGCAGTGTATTGGCCGCACCTGTAGAAGACTCAGTACCAGATGATCCGAGCACCAACGTAATATGAAGAACAATTACAAACATCACAGTGTCTCTAGACACTGCAACCTTCAACACAATGGTGATACCAAATGTTTCTCTATTGCTCCCATTGAATTTGTCCCTAAATCTCATCTTTACAATTGATTTTTAGGCTCAGGCAGAGAGAGACCTACTGGATCCATGTGCTTAAGAGTATGCACCCTGCCGGTCTCAATTTAAACATAAACCTGGCTGCATTTCAATAATTTAATTCCTATCCTTTGCACAATTTTATCTGGTTGGTCTCTCTTTGCCCTATTCATGCTTTGTCAGGGTGTGTTTGGGCATTTCACAGGTTGAGATACATAGGGTCCCAAGCACTATTTGTTGGTATCAGGTGTGATTGGCTTAATAGCAGAGGCATTAACGTAGGGGTGACATTTGGCCATTTTGTCTGTGTTGTCCTGTGCTTAGTATGACTCTTTCTGGACATACTATATGCTTTAATAAAATACTCTTTGGGTTTGTGTTATGTATTTACGCACTATATTTTAGTTATTATGGGATTCCGCCATAGGTCTGCCACTACATTTCTAGTATTATACTTATGCTTACACTTCATTCTAGTTAAATTGAGAGTCCTAATAGGCCTATCATTGTATCTGTTTTTTTACTTTTAAATGTAGGTACATGCTTGATTATATATGTACTGTTTTTTTTATTTATTTCTGTTTGATATGTGAGCAGAGGGAGGTACCTGTGCACATGTGCCATCATAATAATTTATGTTGGTTTTTACCTACTGTCAGTGGTTAGTTCTCATGCCTGACCATTCCAACCTTAGTTGTGGTATATGTGCAATGGTAGGGCCTCTATGTTGATGGCATTTATTCAATCAAACACCTAAATTACGTTGCATTCACTGTATTCAACGATTTTAAAATTGTTACTTTATATTGAAGTTACTATATACATATTTGTATTTGTAGTACTGTTTTGCAATATTCGTTCAACCAATGATAGTTTGATAGATACCTTGTGATTATCATTGTTTGTCGTTCTTATCTATGGAGCTATTGGACATAAACATTTATGTATTCAAAGCCTACTTTATTCAAATGATGGGCGGCGTCACTACACACTCGATTATTTTGGATTTGTATCCATTATGACTGGGTGTCACATTACAGCTTATTACCCATTCGCTGAGAGTCATAGAGAGGTGTGTGTGTACTGATGCTGTCCTATGATTGGCTAGTGGTTAAGTTATATAGAGTAAGAGGTTTTAATTAAACTTACAGCCTGATGAAATGGCATATATTTTGCTGAGAAACGCGTTGCTGTGTTTTTAAGTGTACCTTTAAATAAACTAGTCACTTTTATACAAGCTTGCTCTATTGCCATTTTTATTTTATTTTGTATCCTGTGGGATTTGACCGATCCCTTTTGAGTTTGTTCAAGATGTCTCCATACACACCTCTTTGGCTGATTGGTGATCGGTTCATCTTCTGGTGATCTTGCTGTGCTGATTGCTGCTTTGATAACACGTGACTAGACCAGGGGTGTGAGTGTGAGTCTATCGGGCGACTCTGCTGGTCCCGATCTGCTGTGTTCGGCACTCCGGTTGTGCCGCTGCTCTTGTGAGTAGTTACCCTTAGGGGTTGGTTATTGTCCTGTCCTATTGTCTGTGCAGACAATATTGTCCTATGTGGCGCCTCTCTTTTTTTCTGTTCCTACAGAATCCGCATTTTATCAAGCCATCCAAATCTCCTGCCGGAGCTGGCATATTCTTCGTTAGCAAAAAAGATGGAGGACTTGGAACTCAGCGCCATTACCATCAAAAATAAATACCACTTACCACTCATCCCGGAGCTAATGGATAGACTGAAATCAGCAGTCATCTTTAGCAATATTGACCTAAGAGGTGCCTACAATCTTGTTAGAGTAAGACAAGGAGATGAGTGGAAAACCACTTTTTGTTCATGTTATGGACATTATGAGTATACCGTGATGCCTTTCGGTTTATGCAATGCCCCTGCTACTTTTCAGTGGTTGGTCAACATCTTTCATGACATCCCGGATATCTTTGCGGTAGCCTACCTGAACATGTCACCACAGTATTAGCTCGCTTAAGAAGCAATAATCTATATGAAAAACATGAAAAATGTATCTTCAACACTATGTCAGTTGAATTCCTAGGCTTCATTTTAACACCTGGAAAGATAAGTATGGATTCCAAAAAGATTGAAGCTATAATCAACTGACCCATCCCAGATAGTAAGAAGGCCATACAACGCTTTGTGGGTTTTGCAAACTTTTATAGAAGGTTTATAAGAAATCTTTCTTGTATTATTCAACCAAGAACTGCTCATACCAAAAAAGATGGTTACACTTTGTTGGACTGACAAAGCTCAATTGGCCTTTGAACAGCTAAAAAACTATTTTTTACCTCTTCATCCATCTTAATCATGTCTCAACCACGAGAACCTTTTTATGTTGAGGTTGACGCTTCTGAAACTGCTATGAGGGCAGTGCTATCACAAAGAGCTGGTGACAGGGATTATCTTCATCCAGTGACTTTTTTGTCTCGAGTACTCTCCCCGGAAGAAAGAAATTATGACGTTGGGGACAGAGAGCTACTTGCCATAAAGACAGCATTGGAAGAATGGAGACATATTCTGGAGGGAGCTGATCATCCCATCACAGTATATACTGATCACAAAAATCTAGAATACCTACGGTAAAGCCTGCAGACTAAGAGCTGGACAAGCCCGATGGGCACTTTTTTTAGTCGATTTCACTTTATTGTTACGTATCATCCTGGAGCCAGAAACGGTAAGGCAGATGCTCTGTCTCGCATTGGAGAGACCAAAAAAATGGAGTCTGAACATACTACTATTCTACAGTCTAAACACATCTTAGCTAATCAAGCCTCTTTATAGGACAAAATTTGTCAACAGACAACTAGATCAGAAACTGTCCTAGATTCCTCAGAAGCATCTGCACAGTATCAGATCCAGAACAACAGAGTGGTAGTACCGTCTAGTATTGTTCCCGATGTACTAAATTTCTTCCATAATACAGCATTAGGTGGACATGGTGGCATTCCACAAGACTCAGGAATTGATTAATCGTCAATTTTGGTGGCCCAGTATGCAGAAAGACATTACAACCTGTGTACAATCATGTCCTATCAGTGCAACAAATAAGGACTCACGACAAGCTCCTGTAGGACTTTTGAAACCACTCCCAATACCTACACGACCCTGGACAGATATAGCCATAGACTTTATTGTTGATTTGCTCTCTGCTCAAGGCTACACTTCTATCATGGTAGTGGTTGACGGGTTTTCTAAAATGGCCCATTTGTTGCTACCAAAGGGGTACCTGATGCTACCATTTTCCTTCAGGAGATGTTTCGCTTACATGGCTTACCCGAGACTATTGTCTCTGATAGAGCTGACCAGTTTACCTCTAAGTTTTGGTCTGCCTTTTGCAAGGGGCTGTATATTCAGCGAGCATTATCCACTGCCTTTAATCCCCAAACAGATGGTCAAACAGAGCGTACTAACCAGACACTTGAACAATACCTACAATGTTATACCACCACCTTACAAGATGACTGGGTTCAATATCTCGCTCTAGCTGAATTTGTTTATAACAATCAAATTCATAGATCTACATCTATGTCTCGTATCCCCTTCTCATCTCTGGCTTGCTCTACCCTCTAAGAAATTGGGTTCACGTTTTATTGGACCTTTCACCATTGAGAAAATTATATCTCCAGTAGCAATATGTCTTCAATTACCTTCATTGTACCATATTCATCCAGTATTTCATGTTTCTCTTCTTAAACCTGTAATACCAGATCCATTTTTATCTCATACACTGTCTACACCAGGACCTGTCATAGTGGATGGATCAGAAGAATATGAAGTTGAAGAAATTCTGAATGCCAGAATCCATAGAGGAAAACTGGAGTACTTCATCAAATGGAAAGGATATGGTCCCGATGAGAGAAGTTGGGTACCAGCAACTGAAGTTCATGCTCCTTTACATATCCAAGATTTCAAAAAGAAACATCCTAATCATTCTACTCACAGTTGACCCCGGAGGTCACGCCTAAGGAGGGGGCACTGTCAGGATCCCTGACTTACCTGGCCACTACAGCAGCTAATACTGGGTCTCTGGCCACCGTTGCGGTGAAGACATGCCCCTGTGATCCGTGTCTGCGTCCCACATGGAGAGATGCAGAGACCATCTTTAGGTGAGTGCGTGCGTGCGCGGCCACACCACAGTGCCTAGATTTAAAGGGCCAGTAACTGATTACAGGAACTCCCACCTGAAAGGCACAGGTGTGGGAGTTCCTATAAAAGGCTACTCAGTGCTTCATTCTGCACTGAGTTATTGCCTTGGAAGGTGCTTTCCTAGTTCCTGCTCCTCTGTTGTATGCTTCTACTGCTGAGACCAAAGACCTCAGCTAACATACTTGGGTATGCTTATACTGCCGCTGGGACCAAAGACTCCTGTTGTATGCTTCTACTTCTGCTGAGACCAAAGACCTCTGGTGACATACTTGGGTATGCTTATACTGCCGCTAGGACCAAAGACCCCTGTTGTATGCTTCTTTTTCTGCTGAGATCAAAGACCTCTGCTGACATACTTGGGTATGTTTATACTGCTGCTGGGACCAAAGACCCCTGTTGTATGCTTTAACTTCTGCTGAGACCAAAGACCTCTGCTGACATTCTTGGGTATGTTTATACTGCCACTAAGACCCAAAGACCGCTGTTATATGCTTATTCTTCAACTGTAACTTGTACTTACTTACATATGCTATTTTGTTCCTGGACATTTCACAATATATCTCACTAGCAGTACTCGCTGAGTTCTGTGCTTGTTGAGAGACTTGTAGGTACTTACATATGCTATCTTGTTTCTTGACATTTTTCAAAATATCTTACCAACAGTACCCACTGTGTTCTGTGCTTGTTGACAGACGTGTTTAAAATTGCATTGTAAGATTTGTTCTGGTACAGTTATGTTCTCTTATTTGATTCATCTGTTTCTGCATATCATTTCTTCAGTAAAGGTTACTCTAGAAAGACTTTCTTGTTTTTGGTTGTTATTCCTGCATACTGAGTTCCAGACACCTCCCCCCCACCGTACAGTCTGAACCTCCACTGCAAAATGCGGAGATGGCATCAATAATTCCCGGGGAACTCCCTGCGGATGCACAGCTTATAAGTGAGAAGCATCTTCTTAACTCCTTGCCTGCACTCTATACAGATAAGAGGGATACTATCTTACTTTTACCCCTGCCCTGGTATGGAGCGGCCAGATCCCTGAAACAGGCTATAGGGTTACTGCATCGCCAGGCCATCTCCCAGTACACGGAGCCAGCCCTGTCCAACATAGACTGGCAAATTTGGTTTCACCTGATCAGAATAGTTGGAGTAGGCTAATCCTCATGTCTGTTCATGATGAACAATATGCATCCAGTGAGTCTCCTGCTGTGTCTAAATCGATATAGAGTCGGCTAGATCCTATGACACACTCTGCACTAACGCGTTTGAATTATATTTGTTTATTATCTCTATTATATTTGTTTGCATTCTATTTCCTTATTTTACACTGATGCTTAAGTTTATTTCACTACCCTTTTGGTTAAACTTTTGACCCAATTTCAGTCATAGTTTGTCAAAAGTTCAAATGGTAATCAGGGCACCTCCTATAGTACACAGTGTCACATAATGGCAGTAATCGAACCTTTATTGAGTGCTATAGAAGTGAGGTGTGTTTTGTAACTATATCACATAGTATTCTCCCACTCTAAACCGAATTGCTCTTATCTTCTATTATAACTATCTTGCAGTACCTGAGGCTTAGGGAGATTGTACTTTGTTGTCTTTGTCTCACCCTCCAAACACTACCAGTAAACAATTAAATAGACCTTAGACAAGATATTATTAGAACCTCAGGCAAACATGTAGATTGGTCGTTCTCCAAAAATGGATAGTTCACAGCTATGTAGTAAACACACTGGGGGTAACTAATACTGGGTCATCATGATGCTTTAGAAAATGCTCCTAGCATGCTTGTATCCCTCATCACTCTGAAGAGACATGGAACTTACTTTAGGTTACATTACAGTTTCTTGCAGAGGGCTTTATCTGCTTCATAAAATGTTCAAAATATAATACTTTTCCTGGCTTAAAGGGACACTAAACCTAAAGTTTTTCTTTCATGATTCAGATAGAGCATGCAATTTAAGCAACTTTCTAATTTACCCCTATTATCAAATTTTCTTCATTCTCTTGCTATCTTTATTTAAAAATCAGGAATGTTATGCATAGGAGCCGGACCATTTTTGGTTGAGAACCTGGGTTATGCTTGCTTATTGGTGAGTAAATGTAAGCCTCCAATAAGCAAGAGCTATCCATGGTGCTGAACCTAAAATGGGCTGGCTGCTAAGATTTACATTCCTGCTTTTAAAATATATAGATAACAAGAGAATGAAGAAGAATTGACAATAGGAGTAAATTAGAAAGTTGCTGAAAATGTCATGCTCTATCTGAATAATGAAAGAAAAAAAATATGGGTTCAGTATCCCTTTAAGTTATCTGCCTAAGAAGTATAGACTAGCTCACTGGCCTACATTTCACTATAAAGGTGGCTAATAGTATTAGTTGATTGATAGTTCCTACTTACATAATTTTGACACAATTTTCCTTCTCCCCTATCCAACTAAACATTTTGCGGGAGGGTCCAAAAGTGGCCCTATATTGCAGCCCTCCTTATACTACTCTATATGTTACAGCACGTTGAAGTCCAAAAGTGGCTTTGGATTCTTAAGGAGGTTTAGCCTTTAACATTTTAAAGAAACATAAAATGAGGTTTATCTTCAGAGACTCAAGAGACGTCTCATATTGTTTAAGACTGCCTTCGGTAAATTTTCTATATTACTAGGAGGTTTGATCTCTTATATCAATAAGAAGGTATGTTGTTTGATGGGCAAATGATATACATATTTATGTTCTTGAAATATGTTATCTTGCAATGTGTATACATTTTTAATTGTCATTATATGACTCAAAACAAATTATCTTTGTACTGTTCATTGAGATATGTTTCCTTATATGCCCTGTACTGAACCTATAATAAAAAATTAAAAAATAAAATAAAAAAGCAAGGCTATTTGAGTTTAAATGGAGTGATAGCAAAAATTCTAAAAATTCTCCAGTATTTTTGTTCCGGTAGCGAAGGGATTAAAAGTAACTGTTTTGTGCATCTATGGAATGGGCAGAAAATTAAGATAAGATCATACTACAAATTGTGAATCAACATTTTCGTTTATTTGATCAAATGCCCATGTGAGAAAATTAGAAACATTAGAAAAGATGATAAGCAGGCCCCTGTAGCATGCAATTTTATTGAATTTAGGCACCATATTAGCCAATTACGTTGGCAAATTATTGATCTTGTTAATGTCCCTAGAGCAGGGTGTGATAGAGAAAGGTATTTCAAACAGAGGGAGGCATTATGGATACATAGATTTGGTTCTACATATTCCAAAGGCCTCAATAGAGAATTGGATTTACCTGTATTTTTTTAACACAGTTTTTCTATTGAAAATTATTCCTTGTGCCCCTATTCTATTTTTTTTTAATCTATTTATTTTAAATAATTTTTATTGAGGAACACAATATAATTATTTTACTGTCATAATGTAGAGTGAAAGAAAAGTACAAGCTTTTTGTGGAAAACATTTGAAAATTATAAACAGTAATTCTCATTTTTCCTCTTTTTTTCCCCTAGTTACAGTTGTTCGGGCCACTTTTGGGTCCTTGATTGTTACATACAAAGAGATTTAGGGATATGATAAATTTAAGACAATACAATACTATGAACAGTATATTATATATAATGAAATATGCTAGTCAAGTGCCAAAACCTAAACCCAGGAGATAAATGTAGAATTCAATTTTGTAGTACTCTGCTCATGTTTGTTTCGTAATGAGTAAAATGTGATTTGTATGTAAGGGTAGGTAAATGTTAGTAAATGTTGTAGTAAGTAGGTATATTATATTGAATGTTTAATGGAGGGGATATAAGAAATTATGAAGTTTTTTAGAAAGACTCCACACATTGATTGTAAGACCAAATCATTTCAGGTTAATGGGCTAAAATATCTTCTAGTTCCCCATGCGTTTTAATTAGTCTGCCTATTCTTTGTCTCTCCCGCGGCTTCAGCCGCAAGGGGAGGGTCAATGAAGTGTTAAGCAAGTATAATAAAGGGTTGGCAGTGTGATAAAATTTATACTAGTCTTGCTTACTTTATGGGCAGCATAAAGATGGGAGCAGTTTAGGTACTTCATATTAGCTTGGTGATATTATCAGATTTACTTTGTCAGAGTGTAATAGCTATAACATATTCAATTAAAGGTAAGAACACAAAATATTAGCAATTTACGTTATATAAACAAATGTTATGCAACCAACATATCCGAACGCTGGTCAATGTCCCATCAGTATATTCACCATTATTATGGGGCAGCTGGAAAAAAAAACTAAAATACTTTTATTTTATTTATATTTTAGCCCCAGGATTTTACTTGCATTTTAAATTGAGTCTTACTATTTTTGTGAAAGATCCCTTGCAAGAGAGTGTCATGATGTTTCAAGGTCAGTCTTGGACCCATAGTATTCTCCTCTAGGGTCTCTCCAATAAGGGTTAAAGTGGTGTATAGCCATATTGCTTGTTTACTAAAATGGTCTTGCTATGATTATCATCTGGAACAACGGTATTTGGAAGGGATTTTGCTCGTTTTCCTATCATGGAGTCTTCGGAGCCCCCTACTAACTCCCAATCGGCCATGGGTGTCTCAAAATGTCCTTCCTTCAGTTGTCATTCTCTTCGGGTAGCAAACGGATTTGTTTGAGAGTGCTGTACCCCAGGGGCTTCTGCATTAAGGTTATAAGGAGTCGCCGATCGGGCCCCTCTGTTCAGCGGTTTGTGAAGTGTCCCGGTGTCAGATTCTAAGTATCAGAGAATCACCTGACAGTAACCTGCATCCATCACGCCACCGTTATTGTTATTTAGAGCAGTGGTGTTAAGGAGGCAGTGCTTTTGCTTTTCCCTTGTGGATATTTGGGAGCCCCCTACAAACTTCCAATCGGCCATGTGTATCGATAAGTGTCCCCTCTCTTGTGACCCCACTCTTCGAGTGCTTGGTAGTTCCCTAAAGGTTATCTGTGCCCTCAGGGAATTCTTTACATCTAGTGTTACAGGATGGGCACCTGAGACCGCCAACAAGGTTTCTCCATTTTACTTCTTGTGTATTGTAACAGGGTTAGCTCCCGGGTTCTGGGGTTTCCCCTGCCAGTAGTCCAATGAGTTTGCTGCTATCAGTCTCTCCACTTTTGTAGGTGGTGTATTTATAGTGGTAAGGCGGTTCAGTAGGTAATCCAACGGATCGTTATTTATAAGGTGCTGGCATAATTCTTCGAACTTGGCCATGTGGATGCTTAGGGTATCTTGTAGGATTGGTTTCCTTACAGGGGCCATTTTAGCTGCAAAGTAGTGAAGGTTTTCAATTTTAACCTCCCTTTCAAGAGTTTTATTTTTGTCTGTAATCTTGTATCCCTTTTTGGAGAGAGCAATATGAATAGGATCTGTGCACATGTACCCTGATGTGTGGTGATGGCAAAATATCTTGGAGTACCGAAGGGGGTAGTGCTGCCTATCGTTAGCTGCCTCTCTAGGCCTGTGTTGTCTATTCCATTCTCCGGTTTCAAAAATTCAGCCTTGTTGGAGCTTAATATTGGCTATAGCCAAGTAGTGACTAATAGGGATGATTTTTGCTGTGCAAAGTCTCTTATAATCAGCAGTTTATGAGAGGGTTGTCAGTATATTTATGAAAATCTTAGTAGTGCTATCCAAATAATATATATCAGCTTATGGCAGGGTTATGACACAATACAACCAATAATTTTCCTTAAAAATAGAAACCCTTAATCGACATGCACTTACTAGACCATACAATTAATATAAATATCTGAATTCTTTTATTTAGTTAATATCCATGAACATATTGAAATATATTTGCAATAAAAGGAAATGAAATAATATTATATGCGTTTGAAAACTATTTAAATATGCAATGCAAAATTCATACACGCTTATATTAAAAACCAACCTTATTTACAAATCTTTTAACATCCAAGCAATACAATTTTAAACTGTGCTCTTAAGCAATATGATAATATATATATATTCTGCTATTTAACTGTAATTTATCCTAATACAAAATTAACTGACAATATCAGAACTTGCATAGATGAGTTACTTGGCCAATCAGACACAGATTTAAACAATATGTATAGGCTGTGAAATGCTAACTTGAAAAACACACTGCTTCTTTAAATCATAGATTCCAGATCAATGACTGAATGAAAAAAGGCTCTTGCCCTCACAGAATTCTTTGAAACATAAGACAGAAGATATCTTCCCCTGAAACCAATTCTTTATCCTTGGGAAACTATATTTAGAACCCATGGAACTTGAACAGATTGAAACTAAGCTCTCTGAAAACGTTGTAATCTGCCCCTATCAGAAGATTTGGATTGGCAAGCATTGTAGACTGCTTTGACTTATTCCAATTAGGATTTGTTTTCCAGGAAAAACTGGAAGAACCCTGTTTTTGAGTTGAAGAGGAGGACTTTTGGTTCCTTGATTGATGAAAGGAACGAAAGCAGTTAGAAGCTCTGACTTTACACTTAGACTTCTTGTCCTGAGGGAGAAAAGCTCCCTTACCTCCAGACACAGTAGAAATAATAGCATTTAGACCAGGCCCAAACAAAACCTTTCCTTGAAAAGGAAAAGCCAAAACCCTAGACTGTCAGCTGACCATAATTTCAACCATAAAACCCTCCTGGTCATAACTGCTAATGCCATTGATCTTTAAGGCATTATCTAGTCAAAATAAAAAATGTATGATTCAGATAAAGCATACAATTTTAAGCAACTTTCCAATTTACTCCTATTATGAATTTTTATTTGTTCTCTTGGTATCTTTATTTGAAAAATGTAAGCATAGGAGCCAGCCGATTTTTGTATCAGACCTGGGAAGCACTTTGTGATTGGTGTCTAAATGTAGCCATTAATCAGCAAGCGCTACCCAGGTGCTGAATCAAAAATGGTCTGGCTCCTAAGCTTACATTCAAATAAAGAGAAAAAAGAAAAATTAATAATAGGAGTGAATTAGAAAGTTGCTTAAAATTGCATGCTCTACCTGAATCCTGAAAGTTTAAGTTTGACTAGACCAGTGATTTGCAACCTTTTTTTTGCCGTGGCACACTTTTTTACATTAAAAAATCCTGTGGCTATATACACTGTACTGTGCTGTCATGCCATGCCTCCTACAAACTATACATGACATATTGACATTCATTCACAAACAATCATTGTCAAACAACGATTGTCTGTGAATGAATGTCAATGTCATGGTTGTAAATGATGCCTGATGAGCCTGTCACATACCTACCAATATTTAAAAATATGAAAGTTAGGGACACCCCCGCACTGTTGTCAGTCTGCCGCGGCACACCTGAGGATCTCTCATGGCACACTGGTTGAAAAACACTGGACTAGACTATTCTTTTAATAATTTCAACAACAGCATCACAAATGAATGCATTAGCTGTCTACAAAAGTCTTAATTAAAAACACTTCACCAGCAGACTCCTCAGGGAACTGCTCAGATAAACATTCATACTAAAGATTAGAGGCTGCCTGCTGAAAAGCCTTTCTATGAAAATACTCTAACTTTCTATCCATAGGGTCTTTAAAAGAGGTACTATCCTCAAGAGGAATTGTAGTACGCTTAGCCAAAGTAGAAATAGCCCCATCCACATTAGGATTAGTTTCCCAGGCAGGCAAAGGAAACATCTGAAATTTTAGAGGATGATTAAATTGGATACTAGGCTTAGACCATGCTTTAGAAATTAAAGGGACAGTCAAGTCCAAAAAAAACGTTCATGATTCAAATAGGGCATGTAATTTTAAACAACTGTCCAATTTACTTTTATCACCAATTTTGCTTTGTTCTCTTGGTATTCTTAGTTGAAAGCTAAACCTAGGAGGTTCATATGTTCATTTCTTAGACCTTGAAGGCCGCCTCTAATCTAAATGCATTTTGATAGTTTTTCACCACTAAAGGGCATTAGTTCACGTGTTTCATAAAGATAACATTGAGCGCATGCACGTAAATTTACCATGGAGTCAGCTCTGATTGGCTAAAATGCAAGTCTGTCAAAAGAACTGAAATAAGGGGGCAGTCTGCTGAGGCTTAAATATAAGGTAATTACAGAGGTAAAATGTGTATAATTATAACTGTGTTGGTTATGCAAAACTGGGGAATTGGTAATTAAGGGATTATCTATCTTTTAAAAAACATAAACAATTCTGGTGTTGACTGTCCCTTTAAGCAAAAAAATAACCTAAAAAGAAAATTTATGCTTACCTGATAAATTTATTTCTTTTTGGACACGATGAATCACGGATTTCATCCTTACTTGTGGGATATTCCCCTCCTGGTCAGCAGGAGGAGGCAAAGAGCACCACAGCAGAGCTGTTAAATAGCTCCTCCCTTCCCTCCCACTCCAGTCATTCGACCGAAGTTAGGAAGAGAAAGGAAAAAGCCAAGGTGCAGATGTGTTTAAAATTTCCAAAAATTAATAACCTGTCTCAAACAACAAGGCGGGCCGTGGACTCATCGTGTCCAAAAATAAATAAATTTATCAGGTAAGCATAAATTTTCTTTTCTTTTTAAAGACACGATGAGTCCACAGATTTCATCCTTACTTGTGGGATACAATACCAAAGCTAGAGTACACGGATGATAAGGGAGGGACAAGACAGGGAACCTAAACGGAAGACACCACTGCTTGAAGAACCTTTCTTCCAAAAACAGCCTCAACCGAGGCAAAAGTATCAAATTTGTCAGATTTAGAAAAAGTGTGGAGAGAACCAAGTTGCAGCCTTGCAAATCTGTTCTACAGAAGTTTCATTTTTGAATGCCCATGAGGAAGCAACAGCTCTAGTGGAATGAGCCATAACTCTTTCAGACGGCTGCTGTCCAGCAGTCTCATATGCAAAACCGATGATACTCTTCAGCCAAAAAGAAAGAGAGGTAGCCGTAGCTTTCTGACCCTTACGTTTCCCAGAGAAAACGACAAAGAAGACGACTGACGAAAATCCTTAGTCGCTTGTAAATAAAATTTCAAAGCACGGACCACGTCCAAATTGTGCAAAAGACGTTCCTTTTGAGAAGAAGGATTAGGACACAAGAAAGGAACAACAATCTCCTGATTAATGTTCCTGTTTGAAACAACCTTAGGAAGGAACCCTAGGTTAGTACGTAAAACTACCTTATCCGAATGAAAAATAAGCTAAGGAGAATTGTATTGTAATGCCGAAAATTCAAACATTCTTCGAGCTGAAGAAATGGCACCAAGAAATAAAACTTTCCAAGATAACAACTTAATATCTAAGGAATGCATAGGCTCAAACGGAACCCATTGAAGAACTTTAAGAACTAAATTCAGACTCCATGGAGGAGTAATTGGTTTAAACACAGGCCTGATTCTAACCAAAGCCTGACAAAAGGATTGAACATCTGGGACATCCGCCAGATGTTTGTGTAACAAAATAGATAAGGCAGAGATCTGACCCTTTAGGGAACTTGCCGATAAACCCTTCTCCAATTCTTCTTGGAGAAAAGGTAAAATTCCGGGAATCCTAACTCTACTCCATGAGTAGCTCTTGAATTCATACCAATAAAGATATTTACGCCATATCTTATGGTAAATTTTTCTAGTCACAGGTTTATGAGCCTGGATCATGGTTGCAATGACCGAATCAGAAAACCCCCGCATGGATAAGATTAAGCGTTCAATCTCCAAGCAGTCAGCTTCAGAAAAACTAAATTTGGGTGAAGAAAGGTCCCTTGAATGAGAAGGACCTACAACGGAAGTCTCCAAGGTGGCAGGGATGACATGTCCACCAGATCTGCATACCAAATCCTGCGAGACCATGCAGGAGCAATGATGATCACTGATGCCCTCTCCTGTTTGATCCTGGCAATGACTCGAGGAAGATGCGCAAACGGAGGAAAAAGGTATGCAAGATTGAAGTACCAAGGAACCACCAGGGCATCTATCAGTTCTGCCTGGGGATCCCTGGACCTCGACCCGTATCTCGGGAACTTGGCATTCTGAGGAGATGCCATGAGATCCAACTCCGGCCGACCCCATTTGAGAATCAGGTTGGAGAACACCTCCGGATGGAGTTCCCACTGGAGTTGTCCACCCTTGGGATATGGATCGCTGACAGATGACAAGAATGGGCCTCCGCCCACTGGATAATCTTGGCTACCTCGGTCATCGCTAAGGAACTCCTCGTTCCTTCTTGATGATTGATGTAAGCCACTGTCGATATGTTGTCCATCTGAAAACTGATGAACTGGGCCGAAACCAACTGAGGCCAGGCCAGAAGAGCATTGAAGATCGCTCTCAGTTCCAAGATGTTTATAGGAAAAACAGATTCCGCCAGAGTCCACACTCCCTGAGCCTTAAGAGGACCCCAGACAGCTCCCCACCCTAGAAGGCTGACATCTGTTGTCACAATCACCCAGGATGGTCTGCGAAAGCATGTTCCCTGGGAAAGATGATCCAGAGACAACCACCATTGAAGTGAATCCCTTGTCTCCTGCTCCAGGGTTATTCGGAGAGACAAGTCTGCATAATCTCCATTCCAAGGCTGAGCATGTTTAACTGCAGAGGTCTGAGGTAAAACCGAGCAAACAGGATAATGTCCATTGTCGCCACCATCAGCCCGATTACCTCCATGCACTGAAAGCCTAGGAATGGACTGAAAAACAAGAGTCGATAATTTTTGATTTCCTGACTTCTGTCAGAAAAATCTTCAGTGATATGGAATCTATTATGATTCCCAAAAATGAAAACCTTGTGGTTGGGACTAAGGAACTCCTTTCCAAATTTACCTCCCAACCGTGAGATTGCGGGAAGAATAACACCTTGTCCAAATGAAAACCTGCTTACTGAAAGGATGGCAGGAAGAGTCACGAACTGCAAGCGTTTGTCCAGAAAGGCAAACCTTATAACTTGAGGCGATTCTTGTGAATGACACATGAAGGTACGCGTCCTTGAAATCCATTGGTGTCATAAATATACCCTCTTGGATCAGGAGCAGAATGGAATGAATAGTTTTCATCTGGAAAAAACGGTACACTAAGAAATTTGTTTAGACTCTTGAGATCTAAAAAGTGGTCTGAAAATTCCCTCTTTTTTGTGAACCACCAGAACTGGTCTGAATGAATTTTCTTTCTTTGGGACAATGAATAGATTTTTATAAAAACCCAGACCCATGTTCCTGAAGCAGAACTGGTGTAATCACCCCTGAAAGCTCCAGAAAAGCCTGAGCTTTTACAGGATTTGTTGGAACATGAGCGAGAAAGAATCTTCTCACAGGAGGTCTTATTCTGAAACCTATTTGATACCCTTGAGAGACAATGCTCTGAATCCACGAATTCTGAACAGAATCTGTCCAAATATTTTGAAATAATTTCAATCTGCCCTCACCAGTTGAACTGGATTGAGGGCTGCACCTTCATGCAGTCTTAGGGGTTGGCTTTGGCTTCTTATAAGGCTTGGATTTATTCCAATTTGAAGATGGCTTCCAATTGGAACCAGAGTCCTTAGGGGAAGAAGTGGTTTTCTGTTCTCTATTCTGACGAAAGGAACAAAACCGATTAGAAGCTTTAAATTTACCCTTAGACTTTTTATCTTGGGGCAAAAAAACTCCCTTCCCCCCAGTGATAGTGGAAATAATAGAATCCAACTGAGAACCAAATAAATTATTACCCTGGAAAGATAGAGATAGTAATCTAGATTTAGATACCATGTCAGCATTCCATGATTTAAGCCATAGGCTCTTCTAGCTAGAATAGCTAAAGACATATATTTAACATAATTCTTGATGATATAAAAAATAGCATCACAGATAAAATGATTAGCATGTTGAATCTGTTTCCTGATGTGCTAAACTATCCAACCAAAAAGTTGATGCAGCCGCAACATCAGCCATAGAAATATCAGGCCTGAGACTATAGCCAGAATGTAAATAAGCTTTCCTTAGATAAGATTCAATCTTCCTATATAAAGGATTCTTAAAAGAAGTACTATCTTCCATAGGAATAGTAGTACATTTGGCAAGAGTAGAAATAGCCCCATCAACCTTAGGAACTTTTTCCCAAAACTCCAAATTAGCCACTGGTAAAGGATATAACTTCTTAAACCTAAAAGAAGGATTAAAAGAAGCACCAGGCTTAGACCATTCGGTAGCAATCACATCAAAAACTGTATCTGGAACAGGAAAAACCTCAGGAGTAATTACAGAAGGTTTAAAAATAGAATTTAAACGTTTACTGGTTTTGTTATCAAGAGGATCAGACTCCTCAATACCCAAAGTAACCAATACTTCTTTCAACAAAGACCGAATATATTCAATCTTCAAGTAGAATCTTCTGAACCAGAGAGATCCTCTTCAGAGGAGGATATTTCAGTATGTTGTTGGTCATCACAAATTTCATCGGTTTTATGAGAAGTTTTAAAAGACCTTTTACATTTATTATAAGGTGGAATAGCAGACATAGCCTTCTGTATTGCATCAGCAATATAATTTTTCATATCAACAGGGATATCATGTATATTAGATGTTGCGGGAACAACAGGTGCTGTACTAGTACTAATAGAAACATTATCGGCATGCAAAAGCTTATCATGACAACTGTTACATAATATAGCCAGAGATATTATCTCAGCTTGCTTACAACAGATACACTTAGCTTCGGTAGAACTGTGTTCAGGCAGCATGGTTCCTTACAGTAGCTTCTGAGACAGGATCAGACTGAGGCATCTTGCAAAATGTAAAAGAAAAAATAAAATTTAAACAAAATATCCAATTTCCTCATATAGCAGTTTCAGGAATGGGAAAAAATGCAAATGCTAAATAAGCAGAAAAGCAAATAGTATAGCCCTCTAGAATATAAAGAGAGCAGGGAGCATAAAGGAAATGGGGTAATATAACCAAAAACCAAACAACATCCCGAAATGACGCAACTCGCATCATAACAAGCACAACTTGGCGCCAAACAAACTAACGTTAATAAAGACGCAGGAAATTATGAAACTTGCGACACCATAGACACAAATTTGCGTTAAAAATGACACAATAAAATGATACATACTTACTGAAGACACCCATCCACATACAGCAGACAGCAAAACCAGTACTGAAAACTATCAGCAGAGGTAATGGTATAAGAGTATATCGTCAATCTGAAAAGGGAGGTGGGAGATGAATCCCTACGACTGATAACAAAGAACCCTTGAAAAGATTTCCTATGAGTGAAACCATAAAAATCAACAGGCAATACTCTCTTCACGTCACTCAGAGGAATTGGGCTTCAGAATGCTTTGAAGCGCTTATCATAGAAGAAATCATAAAAATTAAGCACAAACTTACTTCACCACCTCCATAGGAGGCAAAGTTTGTAAAACTGAAGTATGTGTGTGGCGGGAGGTGTATTTATAGGCATTTTGAGGTTTGGGAAACTTTGCCCCCTCCTGGTAGGAATGTATATACCATACGTCACTAGCTCAAGAACTCTTGCCATGATATCAGATTACTTGAGCCAACCTTATTACAGAGGGGACTAGGGAAATTTCCACCGCTATCTTTTACAACCGGTTATAAAGCTCAGCACCTTTGGCTGAAATTATAGAACACCTTACAACTTTTGATAGGCATATTTAGCGCATTCACCTATATAAGCAACTTCCCAGGGACATCCTGAGAATTAGTTTGGTACCAAATATGACATGGTTGTCATATTTCCCTCATCTAGTGTCATAACATGTTTAAAAGCATATCTTAAATTGTACTAGTGTCCTCTTATTGACCTCATCTGCTCTGGGTAGAATGCATCAATGCCTATACAATAACATTTGGTCAAGGGGAACTCTGAAACTATTTATATGGGGAGTCTGGTTTATTAAAAGAAAACACACATCACATAAACACAGCAATTCTGAGGGCACCACAGCCTGCAAAACTTTTCTCCTGAAAGCTTCTTCAGCCGAAGCAAAAACATAAAACTTTAAAAATTTTGAACAAGTATGTAAGAAGGACCAGGTAGCCGCCTTACAAATCTGATCCATAGAGGCCAAGCCACTGCTCTAGTGGAATGAGCCGTTATCCTCTCAGGAGGATGATGTCCCGCTGTCTCGAAAGCTAAGCGGATGACACTCCTTAACCAAAAAGATAAGAAAGTTGAAGTAGCCTTCTGCCCCTTACGCTTCCCTGAATAGACAACAAACAAAGAGGAAGATTGTCTAAACTCCTTAGTAGCCTGAAGATAGAACTTTAAGGCACGAACCACATCCAAATTGTGAAGTAAGCGTTCCTTCGATGAAGGATTAGGACACAAGGAAGGAACCACAATCTCCTGATTGATGTTGTGATCTGACACAACCTTAGGAAGAAAACTTAATATAGTACGTAAAACTGCCTTATCTGCATAAAAAAATCAGATAAGAGGGCTCACATTGCAAAGCAGAGATCTCAGAAACTCTGCATGCAGAGGCAATAGCCCATAAAAAGAGAACCTTCCAAGATAACAATTTAATGTAAACGGAATGCAGAGGTTCAAATGGGACCTGTTGCAAAACCTGAAGAACAAGATTTAGGCTCCAAGGAGGAGCCCCAGATCTAAACACAAGTCTGATCCTAATCAGAGCCTTAACAAAGGACTGCACGTCTGGAAGCAAAGCCAGTCTCTTATGCAATAAAACAGGCAGGGCCGAAATCTGTCCCCTCAAGGAACTAGTAGAAAGGCCCTTCTCCAGCCCATCCTGGAGAAAAGATCCTGGCAACCTTAACTCTGTGCCACGAAAAGCCACACTCTTCACACCAGAATAAGTAGGTCCTCCACACCTTGCGGTAGATACGCCGAGTAACTGGTTTACGAGCTTGAATAAGAGTATCAATGACACTCTCAGAGAAACCTCTCTTGGCTAAGACTAAGCCTCAGAGAATCTAGATTTTGATGAACAAATGGACCTTGTATCAGCAGGACTATGCGACAAGGTAACTTCCACGGAGGAGATGAGGACATCCTCACTAGATCCGCAAGCCACTTCCTTTGCGGCCACGATGGAGCAATCAGGATTACTGATAACGCTCCTGCTTGATGCGGGCCACCACTTGAGGAAGAAGCGGTAATGGAGGAAAAAGATATATGAGCTTGAACCTCCAGGGCACTGCTAGTGCATCTATTAGATCCGCTTGGGGATCCCTCGACCCGTACCTGGGTAGCTTGGTATTGAGATGGGAAGCCATTAGATCTATCTCCCGTGTCCCCCACTTGCTGCATATATCTGCAAACACCTGGGGATCGTGAGACCATTCACCTGGATGGAAGGATTGCCTGCTGAGAAAATCTGCCTCCCAGTTGTCCACACCCAGAATGTGGATCGCTGACAGATACTTCCTTCATCGCCAAGGAACTTCTCGTTCCCCCCTGATGGTTGATGTAAGCTACCAAGGTTATATTGTCTGATTGGAATCTGATAAATTGGGATGAACCCAGAAGTGGCCAAGCCTTCAAAGCCTTGAAGAATGCCCATAGTTCCAAAATATTGATCGAGAGGGAGGACTCCTCCTGAATCCACAACCCCTGTGGCTTACTGGCACCCCTAATAGCTCCCCAAAGAAGCATGTCCCTTGGGACAGATGATCTGGGCAGAGCCACCAAGAGAGCGATTCTCTCGACTGGCTGTCTAATACAATCTGTTGAGACAGATCTGGCAAAAGGAATGATGTCCATGCAGGACACTATGAGACCAATCACCTCCATACACTGAGCCACAGAGGGACTCAAGGAGGTCCGGAGGGCAAGACATGCCGAAGTTGCAACGTCTCTGGTCTGTTAGAAATATCCTCATGGATATGGAGTCTATTATAGTACCCAGGAATTCCACCCTGGTACTTGGATAAGATAACTCATTTCCAAGTTTATCTTCCATGCATGTGATTGAAGAAGACTGAGAAGGGACTCAGAATTCTTCTACAAGATGAAAGAATGGTGCTTGCACCAGAATATCATCCAAGTATGGGTCTACTGCAATACCCTGAGTTCTGGCAATGGCTAGAAGAGCCCCCAGAACCCTTCGTAAAGATTCTTGAAGCAGTAGCTAGGCCAAATGGAAGGGCAATGAACTGGAAAGTGCTGGTCCAGGAATGCAAACCTCAGGAACTGAAAGTGTTCCCTGTGGATTGGAACATGAAGGTAAGGGTCCTTCAGATCTATAGTGGTCATAAACTGGCCTTCCTGAATTAAAGGAAGGATGGACCTTATCGTCTCCATCTTGAAGGAAGGGATACTGAGAAATCTGTTTAAGCACTTTAGGTCCAGAATTGGGCGGAAAGTTCTCTCCTCCTTTGGGACCACAAAAAGGTTTGAATAAAACCCCAAACCTCTTTCTTTGATAGGCACCAGGACAACAACTCCTAAGGAGGATAGATCCTTAACGCACCCTAGAAAGGCATCCCTCTTTTCTGGTCTGGTAGACATATTCGAGAGAAAGAATCTGCTCCTTGGTGGATGAGATTTGAAGCCTATCTTGTATCCCTGAGATACCACCTCCAGGACCCACGGATTCTGTACGTCCTTGAACCAGGCGTCTGAAAAAAAAGACAGACAGTCTGCCCCCTACACAATCTGATCCCGGATCGGGGGCCTCCCCTTCATGCCGATTTGTTTTCGGCAGGTTTCTTATTCTGCTTGGATATATTCGAGGACTGAGCCGGCTTCCAAGTACTCTTGGGTTGCTCGGGCTTGGAGAAGGATTGTTGTCGTTGAGATTTGTCAGAACGAAAGGATAAATAAAAAAAAAAAATCTTTCCCTTGAAGGGAAGAGAAAGGAGTCTGGACTTAGAAGTCATATCTGCATACCAAGACTTCAACCAGAGCGCACGGCGGGCTAGGACCGCAAAGCCAGAGGCCTTGCATTTAGGCGAATAATTTGCATGTTCGCATTACAGATAAAAGAATGATCAATTCTCAGAGCACCTCAATGAGATCCAACAGAGTCACACCAGTAAGTAGCCGCTCTGGCAACCGCGGCAACTGCAGCCGGCGGTTGAAACAAAAATCCCGTATGTTGAAACATCTTTCTGGAAAGATTTCCATTTTCTTATCCATCGGCTCTCTGAACAAAGAACTATCCTCAAGAAGTATAGTAGTACGTATAGCAAGCGTAGAGATAGCACAACCTTAGGAGTCCGGGACCAGGAACAACTTTTTAAAAGTAGACGAGGGGGAAAAGGAAGAATCAATTCTTTCCCATTCGTTCTTAATAATGTTCACCATCTTAACCGGCATTGGGCAGGGTCAGACTGATATGCTACAGGATATTTTTTCTCTGTGAAAGGCATAATGTGCTAAAGAGACTGCACCCTGGGTGGCACTGGCCTTGTGGACAAGCATGGAAGTTTTTCTAGCTTTTGTTCTCAGTTGAGTGCGTCTCTCTATTTTCTTGTTTTCATGCAAATTACTCTTAGGTTTCCCTATGAGTAAAAAGGGGAAACCAGACGTGGACTCCTTGCATATATGCCCTAGAGGGATGCAACTGCACCTCACTGACGAGGCCTAAGAGAGGCCGAAACGTACGTCTGGGGTTTGTTGTTTTCTTTTGTTCAGAGAAGAATTGCCTGTTTTTTCGGCGCTGGACTGTCATTGGGTCAGACTGATATGCTACAGGATATTTTTTCTCTGTGAAAGGCATAATATGCTAAAAGAGACTGCACCCTGAGTGGCACTGGCCTTGAGAACAAGCATGCAAGATTTTCTAGCTTTTGATCTGTCTCAGTTGAGTGCGTCTCTCTATTATCTTGTTTTTATGCCATCTTAACCGGCACAGGAATAGTCAAAGGAACTTTCCTGTCTTCGTAAACTGTCTAATTTAGGAATCATAGGTTCTTCAGGCAGCGCAGCCTCTGGAACCTCTAACGTAGACAGAACTTCCTTTAATAAAAAACATAAGTGCTTAATTTTAAATCTAAAGGACGGTTCCTCTGCAGCAGGAGGCTTAGACACTAAGGACTCCGACCCAGAAAGTTCAACCTCTGAAGCTACAGATGTTAACTTATCATCGGATAACTTGGACATAATAGCTAAATCCGACAAATATTTAGATGACTCGTCAGGAGAGATATGTTTAACCTTTCTCTTGTATTTGTTAGAGTGAGGTAATGCACAGAGGGCCGCAGACACCATTGTTTGTAACTGCGCGGCAAAGTCCGCAGGAAGAAGGCCCCCTCCGGATGGAGGATTAGATGTCCTACGATAACTGCATGTGGAGTGGATAATGTAGCAAGGGTAGTAATCTCATGGGACGCCGAGTCCTGAGAGGTAAATGGCTCAGAGGGACTAAGAGCCTTAGCAGGCGTGTCTCCCTTCTTAGACTTTATAACGGTGTTAAGGCATGTGGAATATAATTGAGTGGGCGGGAAAACCTCGGCCTCCTCACAATATAAACGGGTATGATTTAGTACAGAAGGAGTAGCTTCTAACATGTCAGAGTCCTCCATAGCTCAGGTTATACCCACAGAAGGACACAAATAAAAGCGTTTTTTATTATAGAAAACTGCACCTTTATACCACCAATGGCTGGGGCACTCGCCACCTCCTAGACCCAGACAGTTAACAGAGGAAACCCTCTCCTTAGGTTCAAGTCTCAGCCGGAATGGAGGAAATGAACATAGACCCCACCCGGTCACATGGAGTGCAAGACAGTACTTTCCTTGTTATTACAAGTACAGCAAGTAATAGGAGCTTTGCAACACTTTCAAAAACGAAAATGAAACTTAAAAGTGAAACCTGTTTGTTTCAGCCAAAAACACAGTCTATCAGCCCAGGAAAAAAACTAAATGTATGCTTACCTGATAAATTTCTTTCTTTTCGGATATGGTGAGTCCACAATGTCATCAATTACTGTTGGGGATATCACTCCTAGTCAGCAGGAGGAGGCAAAGAGCACCAGAGCAAAGCTGTTAAGTATCACTTCCCTTCCCACAAACCCCAGTCATTCGACCAAAGGGAAATGGAAAATGGAACAATACGAAGGTGTAGAGGTGCCTGATATTTAGTCAAAAATAACTATCTTAATAAAATGGGTGGGGTTGTGGACTCACCATATACGGAAATAAATTTATCAGGTAAGCATTAATTTTATTTTTTTTCCTAAGATATGGTGAGTCCACGATGTCATCAATTACTGTTGGGAACCAATACCCAAGCTAGAGGACACAGATGACTAGGGAGGGAGAACAAGACAGGCCGACCTAAACACAAAGCACCACCGCAAGAAGAACATTTCTCCCAAAAGAAAGAAAAAGAAAAAATATCAAATTAGAAATTTTTTGAAAAAGTATGTAGAGAGGACCAAGTTGCAGCCTTGCAAATCAGTTGCACAGAAGCTTCATGTTTGAAAACCCAACAAGAAGAGACAGCCCTAATGGATGAGCTGTAATTCTCTCCAGAAGCTGCTGACCAGCAGCCACACAAGCAAAAACAAATTATACTTCTCAACCAGAGGGAAAGAGAAGTAGCAGAAGCATTCTGACCCTTACGCTTCCCTGTAGGAAGAATTTTAGAGCATGCACAACAACCAAGTTGTGCAACAGAGATTCTTTATGAGAGGAAGGATTGGTACAGAGAGAAGGAACAACAATTTCTATCCAAAACCACTTTAGAGAGAAACCTCAACTTAGAACGAAGAACAGCCTTATCCGCATGAAAGAAAAGGTAAGGCGAATCCCACTGCAAGCCAAGATTTCCAAAACTCCTCAAGCAGAATAGAGAGCAATAAGAAACAAAACCTTCCAAGATAAAAACTTAGTATGTATGGAATGCAATGGCTCAAACGGAGCCTGCTGTAAAACTTTAAGGACAAAGTTAGAGCTTCAAGGAGGAGCAACAGACTTAAACACAGGCCTGATTCTAACCAGGGCTTGACAAAAAGATTGCACATCTGACACATCCGCCAGAAGCTTGTGTAACAGAACAGATAATGCAGAAATCAGACTCTTCAGAGTACTGACAAACCCTTCTCCAGACCTACCTGGAGAAAAGACAAAATCCTAGGAATCCTGACCCTACACCAAGAGGATTAGATTCATACCAAAAAAGACCTTTACGCCATAGCTTATGATAAGGCTTTCTAGTAACAGGTTTTCAAGCATGAATCATGGTCTCAATGACCAACTCCAAAAACCCACACTTAGACAGAACTAAGCGCTCAATCTCCAAGCAGTCATCTTTAGAGAAACGAGATTTGGATGAAGGAATAGACCCTGAGTTAGAAGGTCCTTCCTCAGAGGTAACTTCCAAGGTGAACGTTAAGATGACAACTTCACTAGGTCTGCATACCAGATCCTGTGAGGCCATGCAGGAGCTATTAGATTACCGATGCTCTCTCTTGTGTGATATGAGCAATGACTTGTGGAAGGAGAGCAAACAGAGGAAGCAGATATGCTAGACTGAAATCCCAAGGAATCTATCAGGGCGGTCTATGGATCTCTTGATCTTGAACCGTACCTTGGAACTTGGCATTCTGCCAAGACGCCATCAGATCCAACCCCGGCACCCCCCATTTGAGGATTTACCTGGAGAACACCTCCGGATGGAGAGCCCACTCCCCGGGATGAAATGTCTGTCTGCTTAGGAAGACTGCTTCCCAGTGTCCACCCCTGGAACATAGATGGCAAATAGACAGCAATTGTGGGCTTCCGCCCACTGAATAATCCAGGTCACCTCCTTTACGGCTAAGGAACTCTGAGTTCCTCACTGGTGGTTGATGTAAGCCACTGAGGTATATTGTTGGACTGGAACCTGATAAACCGGGCTAAGGACAACTGAGGCCAAGCCATCAGAGCATTGTAAATCGCTCTCAACTCCAAGATGTTAATGGGGAGAGCAGACTCCTCCAGAGTCCCTAATTCCTGTGCCTTAAACGAGTCCCAGATTGCTCCCAGCTCAGCAGGCTGGCGTCTGTGGTCACAATCACCCAGGAATGTCTCTGGAAACACGCGCCCTGAGACAGATACTCCTGAAAAACCACCACGGGAGAGAGCCTCAACTAGATCTATCCTAGAGATCTGAATGGTCACTGCTCCATTGCCTGAGCATGCATAACTGCAGAGCTCTCAAATGTACTCGAGCAAAGGGAATGATGTCCATGGAACCATTAGAACAATTCCCTCCATACATTGAATCCCTGAAAAGTGAAGGGAAAATCAGCTGCAGCTGGATTCAAATTCCCAACTTTCTGGTTGTAAGATGACTAAGCTATCTACCGGACCACTAGAGCATGCAGTTGGCCGAACAGTAGTAGCTAAAGAATCTAATAATGTCCCTGTGAAAATCACCCTTGCAGCTGGAACAAGGGAACTCTTCCTCAGATTCACTTTCCGTCCACGTAGAAAAGATCCTCTTGAAAGAGAGTTTGCTCGAAGAAAGGATGGCGCCTGAACCATATATAGTCCAGGAAAGCACCCCGCAACTCCACGAGACCTGAAAGAGTCTTTCTAGGATGGCGAATCCCAGGAACTTGAGAAGATCCCATAGAATGGGAACATGAAGATACACATCCTTCAGGTTTATGTTCGTCATGAACAGACCCTCTAGAACCAAAGGAGAATGGAATTCTATTTGAAGGACGGTACTCTGAGAAACTTGAAAATAAATACCTAGACCCACTCCCTTACCTGAACTGGAACTATCACTCCCAGGGAGGAAGGTCCTGAACCCAAGAATGCCTCTCATATCTGGACCGCAGAGACTCCAGAAAGGTAAAAACAGCCCCTGGGACGAAAGCTTATATTGCTTTCCCCTGAAATCAGAGTGATTGGGTTTCCAAGAAGACTGGACTGTCCCAGCAGTAAGAGGAAAAGAAAGACTTTCCTTTAGTCTATTCCTCTTGATGTGTGGCAGAAAAGACCCTTTTCCACTCGTAAAGTCAGAAGTTAGTTCTGCCAGACCAGGTCCAAACAAGGTCGCACCCTTGTAAGGAAGCGCCAGAAACTTGGACTTGGAGGAAACAAATATATACCAAATATGGCCACAGATGACACAAGTCTTGGACAAATAGGATATTGAACTTGCATCTGCAGAGTTGTAAAGCCTAGGCTCATAAGCCATAGGTAGGCTTCTCAGCTGACCAAGATTTCATCCACAACGCCTCGCGGGCTAACACAGCAAGTGTAATTAGACAAGGCATTGCACCAAAAAGATGCCGCACTTGACACAGAAGCAACACAACTGTAGGTTTCCATGAAACCCTAGCTGTTTAAACAAACCTTCAGCTTCTTGTCCATGGATCTGTAAAGGAGCAGCTATCCTCTATAGGGATCAAAGTTCTTTGAGCCATAGTAGAAAAGGTTCCTTCTACTTAAGGCACCATGCATTAAACGGAGCCAGCGACAGGAGAAATCCTTTAAAAGACGGGAGAAAGGGAGAAAGTTATCCCTAGCTTCTCCTATCCCTGTGAAAAATCTCCATAGCACATCTAGAAACACTTCCTCATGGAAGGAACAGCCTAGAAAGGATAAAGTTTACTAAACTTCCAACGGTTGACAATGACAGGGTTATCTGTGTCGTCCAAGTAGCTAAAACCTCTTTTAACAATACATGAGGTGTTCAAGCATACATCTGAAGGTAACCACTTCAGCATCAGATTAAGGAATTATACTGTCCGAATCTGAGATTTTACCCTCAGAAAACTACCGGCGAATCCTCCTCACCAGACTTAGGAGAGAAAATAACCAGTGTAGCAGAATGTGGAGCAGAAACCTTCAATCTGAATCTTTAAATGTCCTCTTGCCTTTTTCCCTGTAGAGAAGGAAAGCAGATAAAGCTGCAGATACCGCAGAGGATACCTGAGTTGCAACATCTGTAGGCAAATGCACTCCTCCAGGAGATTGAGAGGAACCGCAGGGCACTGCATATGATGCCATAGAGGCTTAGGACATTTAAGGAGAAAGCTGTGGCATTGCCTAAGCAGCATCATCCTGAGAAACACGAGGCAAGCACAATATATTTGCTGTAACTTTTTGAAAATAAAAAAATTAGTATGGTCACTTTAAAAGTAAAGAGACAGGCCATATAACAGAATAAACATAAATAAATATAGGAACAGACCCCTGTTCCAATATTATACTGTATTATGATATGAAAATGATCTGAGTACTGGAGAAAAACACCTAGGAAGGTGGCGCACTATAAACAAATGGCAAAATTTTTCTGAAAATATGAAAGCATAAAAAATGTGAAATACAAAAATACAAAATATTACAAAATAGTATTATAATATATATTATAATAAAACAGAGGTACATATATTTCTCGATGATCGGCAAATGGAAATAAAAATCCAAGTTGGAATCCAAATTTAAAACAAAGTATCGGAGATTTGTGAGGCTGCTCCTCCTGAGGAGAACAATGGCAATTCACCTTGAAGATCTAAATCAAAAAGAAAAGGGGCGCTTCATAGTGAAATCGGTATGTGATAAGGACAAAGAGAAAGTAGAATAAAACTAACAATTAGTGATGGCACTTGTGCAGTGCAAACGAGCAGGCTGACACTTGCAGTAGTCAGATAACTGGATACTTTCCCCGTATCAGGGCGGAATTTGTATCTGGTCTGTCAGCATCCAAACAACAGGCCGTAGTCAGTACCTCACTGACTACGGCCTGTTGTTTGGATGCTGACAGACCAGATACAAGTTCCGCCGATACGTGGAAAGTATCCAGTTAGCTGACTACTGCAAGTGTCAGCCTGCTCGTTTGCACTGCACAAGTGCCATCACTAATTGTGAGTTTTTTTTTTTTTAAATTGTGTTTTATTGAGGTTTCAAAATCAATAAAGAACAACAAGGTTATATTCCAGTTATGGACATATACAATTGTCAAAATATAAACAGTATTGACAGTAAAATCAGACATTTGGGTCCACTTACTATTCTACGGACATACGCACGCGTATGAATCAGAATAGAAAACCTAAACCATCAGTGGCTAACCTCTTATTTTAAATAGAGTTGAAACAAATTCCCACGTCAAAAGACGGCCACTCATGGACCAGCAACAAAGACAGTACAATTATTCAGGAATAGTATCATCAAAATCAAAAAGGTGGGGGAAATATATGTGAAGAAGCATATGCAATAAAATTTTAGTTTGTTAATATTAGTATCTGGACTATTTCCCATGTATAAACCGTGCCTAGTAGAAATATGGAACATTAGGGAATGGTAATATTACAATTAAAGGGTGAAAGAATATTCAGGAACTAAAAATAATTTGTTATATTTTTAACCAATATTAATTTAAATGAACTGTAAATAAAAATATGCCACTATGTCGCAATATTAAAGTTTCATAATGATTTAGGGGAGAAGTTCCAAGGTTGCATTTTCTGTCTGTTCACGAAGTGAACTCAGGGGTATTGGGGGGATGATATATTAAGTCGGTTGGAAAAAAAAAATTAAAAAAAAAATATTGCAGGTAATTTGCCTCTACTGGGATCTAGTACAGTAGGGTCAAAACTAGGTAGGAGCTGAAAAGTATGCTTAGTGGACTGTATATTGGTGGCAGATCATATATAAATGTATGGTACATCAAAATGAAATTAGTATAGAGGTGTGTCTATCTGAATATGAAGTGATATATAACAGTCAACCGAGTGATGTGAACTGAAATTTTCAAAAGTAGTTATTCTCCCGCATGAGCCCAATACCCTGCGGCATAAGGCTTATAGTTCCAGTACCCTATTAGCTGCAACACGTGACCACTATAAGTAGACAATTACCAACCAATAAATTCATCTCTTCTGTTATCCTAAACTTCACAGTCCTCCCCTAACCTCAGCTTATATCAAAATAACAAAACTGTCTAAAGGCTTTAAGAAGAGAAATTTTCCAATAATCATATTATAGTTGGTTGGACTACATACCAGTCCATTAAAATATTAAACACATCCCCCCCCCCAGGGTGCATAGAAAAATATCGGACTAGCTAAATACACAGTCAGACCCACTAGAACTCCCGTAGCTAAGGCCTGAAACAAAAAACATTATCAAGTGCTCATCTCGAAAAAAGGAAACAAATATTAACAAGTAGTTATAATATATGTCTTAGCTAGTAGATGTGTAAGTATGTAGGTAGATTTCAAAGAGTGTACCACTATAGGAGAGGGCAGAATACAAATACAGTTTTTAAGCATAATAAATCTTATGCGGTATCAAGCTATATGATAATTAGCATGTAGTAGCTGCAGGGTCGGCTCCAGAACGAATGAAATGGGGGGGCATATTTTTTTCACGAGGGGGCACGCATTTACAAAGCATGTATGAGAGTCAAAATAAGAGCAGACCTACTTTCCAGAAAAGGGACACACACACACACACACACACACACACACACACACATAGATACAAAATATACAAACAAATGTATGATCCAACAGGTATATTTTTGAGAGCACTGTTAAATGGGCTTTATAGAAGTTATACATTTTACTTTTCAAGAGAATGCAGGAGTCAGCATTATTAACATTTTAGGAGCACAGGTTTCCAAGGTGTCTAAACTTCTGTATTAACACTAAGGAGTAGGACAAAAATAGGGACAAATGCAAAACATTTTAATAAATTTACTTTAACCATGTATTTAAATATATGTATCCATCCCATACTGACTACTTAACATTCTTTATGACTCTAGCACACTGGTTTTCAAACCTATCCTCAGGCCTCCCTAACAGGCCACATTTTGTGGATATCTGAACTGGAGCACAGGTGAAACGGAGGCCTGAGGACAGGTTTAAAAACCAGTGCTCTACCAGTATTTATTTTTGGTAGACAAGCTGTACAAAACATTACCCACTGCTTTTGAGTGACAAGTATACTATTAAAATGAAATGACAAGAGCAGATCATCATTGATATTAACTAGTTTTTAAATGTCAATACAAAATAACAGATTATCCATGCCAACAGGGATCTCATTTTATTCTCAATTACCTAAACCAATCTTTTTTTATCCCTTCTAGAACACCTCAAAAATGACATCTTAAATTGGTATAAGCAGTTAAACAATCTCACTCATAACCATAACCTGGGAGCCCTGCCAGATAGTGGCCAGTCAGCATGAGTCACTGAACCAGAATCAGTCATTTTCTACCCTTCACAACTAATACACATGCATGAACACATAAGGAGTATTTTTATTTTTAAATTCATTGTGCTGTGTATTCCTGTAACCGTTTGGCCATGGCTATGTGAAAATGTCACAGCTGCAGTAAGGCAGTCAGAGCGTTGGGCATTACAATACAATTTAAAGGACAAGATGGCTTTTAGTAGTTGTGTGCCGTTATAATTTGTTACAGAAATAAAATTACTGGGGATTCTAAATTCCCATCCTATGAAGCTGAATAAAGTTGTCCTGGTAATTGGTTGCTATTGTGCTGGTCTGGAAACTGTCAATGTTTCTTGACTGCTGGCAATACCTAATTTGAGGAAGAAAACAGGAACCAGGATTTTTGCTAGATAGCTGCCGTGCCAGTTGAACAACCATCTACACATAAGTTTACATACATGTCAGATCTTTGGTCCCCAAACTTACGGTTTAGAAGCTCCTGCAGTGCCACCTCTGGAACCAACATCATGCGCATGCAAATCCCAGATTCCCCAGGCATCTACCGCTGCTGTCATCATCAGCAGCACTGCTTACACAACTGAGCTCTGAGAGGCTTTTGGCGCGCTGAGGGCTCCAAGATCATAAAGCCCCCTGTGATGTGCAGCCTTAATTGACACATGCGGCGCCTTACTACTAAATCACTACGCGGCCACGCTGCTGCACTCATTATTAGAGGGAACAGGCTGTGTCACTGCAGTTTTCATTCTGGGACACGTGGTAACCCTAATGTACATATCTGTCCCTGGCTGGCTGTAAATTATCATTTAGTCTTCCCCCTCCCCAACCTGGCTGAGTCAGACAATTTTTGAGGGGGCACAGCATTCCATTTGGGTGGGCATTGCCCCCCAAAGCCCCCCCTTGGAGCCGACCCTGAGTAGCTGTAGATTACTTAATCTATATATTGACTAATATCATGTGTGTAGACACTAACGGCTAGATTTAGAGTTCTGCGTTAGCCGTCCAAACCAGCGTTAAGGGGTCCTAACGCTGGTTTTGGCCGCCCGCTGGTATTTAGAGTCAGTCAGGAAAGGGTCTAACGCTCACTTTCCAGCCGCGACTTTTCCATACCGCAGATCCCCTTACGCCAATTGCGTATCCTATCTTTTCAATGGGATCTTTCTAACGCCGGTATTTAGAGTCTTGGCTGAAGTGAGCGTTAGAACTCTAACGACAAAACTCCAGCCGCAGAAAAAAGTCAGGAGTTAAGAGCTTTATGGGCTAAAGCTGGTTCATAAAGCTCTTAACTACTGTGCTCTAAAGTACACTAACACCCATAAACTACCTATGCACCCCTAAACCGAGGTCCCCCCACATCGCCGCCACTATAAATTGTTTAACCCCTAATCTGCCGACCGCACACCGCCGCCACCTACATTATCCCTATGTACCCCTAATCTGCTGCCCCTAACACCGCCGACACCTACATAATATTAATTAACCCCTAATCTGCCCCCCCCCAACGTCGCCGCTACCTACCTACACTTATTAACCCGCGGTTACGATCAGCCAATAGAATGCGAGCTCAATCTGATTGGATCAGCCAATCGGATTGAACTTGAATCTGATTGGCTGATTCAATCAGCCAATCAGATTTTTCCTACCTTAATTCCAATTGGCTGATAGAATCCTATCAGCCAATCGGAATTCGAGGGACGCCATCTTGGATGACGTCACTTAAAGGAACCTTCATTTGTCGGGAGTCGCCGGAAGAAGAGGATGGATCCGCGTAGGCTGCTTCAAGATGGTCCCGCTCCGCGCCGGATGGATGAAGATAGAAGACGCCGCCTGGATGAAGAGGTCTACCGGTCCAGGTGTCCTCTTCTTGCCGGATAGGATGAAGACTTCGGAGCCTCTGGAGGACCTCTTTTTGCCGGATAGGATGAAGACTTCGGAGCCTCTTCTGGACGGATCGGTGATACCCAGCGTGGTGAAGATAAGGTAGGGAGATCTTCAGGGGTTTACTGTTAGGTTTTTTTAAGGGGGGTTTGGGTTAGATTAGGGGTATGTGGGTGGTGGGTTGTAATGTTGGGGGGGGGGTATTGTATGTTTTTTTTAAATGCAAAAGAGCTGATGACTTTGGGGCATGCCCGCAAAAGGCCCTTTTAAGGGCTGGTAAGCTAAAAGAACTTAACTTTTTATTTTAGAATAGGGTAGGGCATTTTTTTTATTTTGGGGGCTTTGTTATTTTTTTAGGGGGCTTAGAGTAGGTGTAATTAGTTTAAAATTATTTAGTTTAGTCGATTTAGTTGTAGATAATTGTAGGTAGTTTAGTTAATTAATTTATTGATAGTGTAGTGTTAGGTTTAATTGTAACTTAGGTTAGGATTTATTTTACAGGTAATTTTGTAATTATTTTAACTAGGTAGCTATTAAATAGTAAATAACTATTTAATAACTATTGTACCTAGTTAAAATAAATACAAAGTTGCCTGTAAAATAAATATAAATCCTAAAATAGCTACAATGTAATTATTATTTATATTGTAGCTATATTAGGGTTTATTTTACAGGTAAGTATTTAACTTTAAATAGGAATAACTTATTTAATAAGATTTATTTTATTTCGTTAAATTTAAATTATATTTAACTTAGGGGGGTGTTAGGGTTAGACTTAGCTTTAGGGGTTAATACATTTATTAGAGCAGCGGCGAGGTCTGGTCGGCAGATTAGGGGTTAATAAGTATAGGTAAGGTAGCGGCGATGTTTGGGGCGTCAGATTAGGGGTTAATAAATATAATATAGGGGTCGGCGATGTTAGGGGCAGCAGATTAGGGGTACATAGATATAATGTAGGTTGCGGCGGTGTCTGGAGCAGCAGATTAGGGGTTAAAAGTGTAATGCAGGGGTCAGCGATAGCGGGGGCGGCAGATTAGGGGTTAATAAGTGTAAGGTTAGGGGTGTTTAGACTCGGGGTTCATGTTAGGGTGTTAGGTGCAGACTTAGGAAGTGTTTCCCCATAGGAAACAATGGGGCTGCGTTAAGAGCTGAACGCTGCTTTTTTGCAGGTGTTAGGTTTTTTTACAGTTCAAACTGCCCCATTGTTTCCTATGGGGGAATCGTGCACGAGCACGTTTTTGAAGCTGGCCGCGTCCGTAAGCAACGCTGGTATTTAGAGTTGAAGTGGCGGTAAATTATGCTCTACGCTCCCTTTTTGGAGCCTAACGCAGCCCTTCAGAGAACTCTAAATACCAGCGTTGTTTAAAAGGTGCGGGGGAAAAAAACCACGCGTAGCTAACGCACCCCTTCTAACGCAAAACTCTAAATCTAGCCGTTAGTCTCTAATTTCTCTGGTGTGTAATGAATAGGCAAAGGACCTTGTCAAACGCTAGTATAATCACAGGAAGAGGCTACTTATCTGTGGTATAATTAAAGTGTGTGACATAACCAACTTATTAAATAACATAGGTAATAGACAATATAAATGATCAGCCCCAAAAGGTAACTTTTTTTTTAGTTTGCAACCAGCAACCTATGAACAAACTAGAATGTTTAATTACACATATCAGATAGGCAATGTGCCTACAGTAACGGTATAAGCCCCAAAAGATGCAGAGTCAACTTAGTAATATCTTCACTGAGCTCCTGAAATTTAGCCCACTCCACATGTTAGGGACCCATATTCCACTGCCGTGGTGAACTTCTCTTGAGGGTCTGGTGAGAAAACCTCCGACACCAGTAAGGAAGGTATCTTCAGTCCCCAGTGGTAATGTCCACCTAGCTCTACGCAAAACATAGTCATTCCCTCAGGGGAGCCAAACAAACCGCATTGTCGCGGCCCGCATGTCAACCCAGGAGGGGCAAAACTTGCATCCTTAGTTAGAGCCCTCGAATAGGCCAGAGATGCCCGATCTGCGATGATCTCCTTTAGTTTGTCAAAGTTACCTCCCGGGTCCACTGCATAACTGAGCGTCTTAATGGTATGACTAGGAGAATGTGGCTTCCCCTCCGTGAAAATCTGGAGATGAAAATCTGGGTGGTGAGCTATAACAGTCCTGGTTACCTTCAGATGCATCACCATGTTTTCCTCAGACCTTTTTCACAACGATAAGCCAGACTTTCTTTTTCACGTCTGGTATATGAGGGACTGCTGTTAAAGTCGTCATAATGGGTTTCATATTAGCAGCGGATCTCTGAAAAGTATTGTCCACTTTAAATGGCTCGCAATAATCACTTGTAGCCTCTGGGTGACTATCGCCATCTTGAAAGTCATGTGGCGTATAGGAGTTTGCATCGCATTGCGTTATCAACTTACACAGTCCAGATATGTGTTCTTCAAATATTTTGCTAATCGCAACTTCCAGCGGGTCTGCTGCGAGTTTCATCTCTTTGTTGTATATGTAATCAAGCTAGATCGCTCGTTAACCCGGTTAGCTGTGTGTGGGAAGTGTACGGTCTGCCCGGTTGCCTCTAAGTTTGACTGAGCAGTATAGGCTAGCGACATACTCTGGAAAGGGTTCTCTATACTCCTCTAAAGCTGCTTATGAATATAGTCCCTATAAAGTTTGTGGATGATAAGGGAAAATTTCAAAATAGTCATAAAATTCTATGTAAGGAGCAGGAGCTTCCCTAAATTGCGTCCATTCAGTTCAGTTCTTTGCTCCGCCCCCCCCCTAATTGTGAGTTTTATTCTACTTTCTCTTTGTCCTTATCACATACGGATTTCACTATGAGGCGCCCCTTTTCTTTTTGATTTATGATATGAAAATAGCTCCAATACCCTCTAACAATAAAAAAATTGGTAAATTGGGATCATTATGCAAAAGTAACTAAACACTATATGCCATATAACAGGATAGACATAAATAATATGGGAACAGACCCCTGTTCCAATCTTATACTCCTGTATTATGCCCCTGTTTATTGAGAAATCTATGAACCATCATGAGCAAGATACTGAAAATAACTGCATGGAGGTCTTGGCTGGTGTAAATACGCTTCATATTAGCACATTGACATAATGGGGCATATTTATCAAGCTCCTTCTCGAACTTGATGCGCTTGTTAAGGCTCGCCGGAAACAGAAGTTATGAAGCAGCGGTCTAAAGAATTTGCAGGGGGCGGCATTGCAATGATAAATGCCGACAGCGTATGCATGCGTTACTTCGTATCATGTCCGCTCGCACATTGTTAAATATGCCTCAATGCATTGAAATAAACACACCTGATAGTTTAAATAGCAGCAGCAAAAACTACTACTCGTGTATCATGGCCCCTTTTAGAACTCAAAACACACAGAGACTATCTCATCTGTATGTAAACCCGCTGCTCTGATCTCAGTCGAAGAGGGAGGCGGGTCACGTGAGACAAATCAACCATAAAATGGCGGAGCCATTTTGAAACCCAGTACGTAGCTGAAAAAAACAGCGTGCAATTATACAAGAGAAAACAGAGCCTGTTGCAATAGGCGTCAGAAGTGCCAAATCATAAACACTTATATACAAATACCAGTTCTTCAATATCCTGCAGGATTGGAAAAATTACAGAGCTCACAGAAGTCCCAAATATATGCTGCTTAAATCCTCATTAGCCCACTGGACTATTACAACATACTTTTCTTCAGAATTAAAGAAAGATTGTAAATAAACTAATCCTGGTACTACCAAAACGATTAGTACAGACACACATACTAAAAATGCTGGTTAATCTCTTCATTAACAACCAAGGGGAAGCAGTCTCTTTCAACATATCACATTAAGTGCCTGCATACTGCCATAATTAATATCCTACTAGGATATATTTTGTCCCATTAAATTTTGCAGAATCCTTTAAAGTGCATAGTCTCCCCTGCTTAGAAGACTAAATTGCACTTACCTGCATCTAGCCGTCTGGCAGGAGGACAGCTTTCACGGTATGAGAGGACACATACTCCTCACATAGACCTGTAGAAAGAGAAAGAACATAGTAAACCTACTCTGGCTTTCTATACCATGGGCAGCAAATATGTTAGGAAAACGCAGCAAGGCCCACCTTACAAGTTTTTAACTGCTTTAAAGTCACCACTGCCCTACTGAAGAGACTAACATGGACTACGACTAGACCCAAAAATCTTGCTTGTAGCGAAAGAAATCCAATTTTCTTCAGACACCAAAACTTCACCTCCTCCATTGACAAAAGGCAAAGAGAATGACTGGGGTTTGTGGGAAGGAAAGTGATACTTAACAGCTTTGCTGTGGTGCTCTTTGCCTCCTCCTGCTGGCAAGGAGTGATATTCCCAACAGTAATTGATGATGTTGTGGACTCATATCTTAGGAAATAAATCACACAAAGCAGCATGTAAATAATTATTACACTGATTAATTAACCCCAAATGTTCAATAAACCCCGTTTAGAGGATATTAACCCTGGATCCTATCAAGGTATAAAGGAGCCACACTGTGACCCTGTTGTAGCGTTTTATGTGTAAAAATTGAAACGATCTTACCTCCAGGATCCATGCTGTGGAACAAAACACAGCCTCTCAAGTGTGACAGTCTTATAGCAGCGCTCCTGACATGGACTTGAGTGAGAGAAAGCAGGCAGTGAAACTTGTCAACACTGATTGCTTAGGAGCTGTTAGCAGTAGTCTGGATGGTTTTGCAGAAAAGCTTTCCCTGCATCTCCAGACTAACTTTCATCAATACTCTCACTGAGAGGTTGACATGACTACTTAAAACTCTAGTACTATCTCGAAGGGCAGATACCCTTTTTGAGGACTCTCCGAATCTTCTGCCACTTCTCTGTCACCTCCTAATGTGACGAAAGGCAAAGAATGACTGGGGTAATGAGGAAGTGGGAGGGATATTTAAGCCTTTGGATGGGGTGTCTTTGCCTCCTCCTGGTGGCCAGGGGTTGTATTTCCCAACAGTAAGGAATGAAGCCGTGGACTCTCCCTATCTTAGGAAGGAAATTTAGGAATTACTTTCCACTTTCAGCTGTTTGCCAATAGGATGAGTTACAAACTCAACAATTTCTGATTTTGGAGCGTGCAGTTGCACTATGTGCTCCGTTTTTTTCCTGGAATATTTACATTTACAACAGACAATCTGTGTGATTCAAAGAGGCGTCAAACAAAGTTTGGAAAACAGCACACTTTTCTTCCCTGGGGCACGGAATGACAGACTTGCCAGGTCTTCTTATCAGATGTTGTATTTGTTTCTTTGGACCCAATGTAACCAATAAAGGTCTTTTTTTGCCAAGTTGGAGGCTGGAATAATTGTGTCATTATCTGATTCATAGAGGCGTGCAGGCTGCACTAAGAGCCTCTTTGTGCATTGAGATCTCTCCCATTCCTTAACATAGCGCAACTTCCAGAAAGTATAAACAACAATATGATTTTTAAAGGACCCATTATAGCATGAAAAAAATGTTAAAATTGTGGAGAGAGAGAGGCTCAGGCACAAAACTCATACCTATTAGGGACAATTTAGATTTTATACCCGGTTTAACAGATGGACCATATAAACAATGGAAAACTCAGGGTCTTGCAGTAGTAGGGCAACTTTTAGATAAAGTCAATAGATGTGTTTTGACTTTTGATCAGATAAAATATTCCATATTTCACAAAACCAATATTTTGCATATTTCCAAATTAGACACTACATTAATAAATTTATTAGACTGGACACAGCTATCTGGGATACCCTCCATACACTGGGAAAGCAAGGTTATAGATAAATATCATTAAAATATAATCTGCTTGTGAAAGCCAAATCAGGTATGGCTTTAGATCAAATAACCCAACAGAGGAGGGAAGGAGAACAATTAGACTTGACAAGGGAGGACATTGTCAAAGTTTTGAAAGAGTAAGGTTGGCAACTATCTCGGCAGACCTCAGAGAAACCCAATACAAATTACTGCATAGGGCCTATATCACCCCAAGGCAATGGTCTATGTGGACGAGCCCAGAAATGAATATATGAAAAAAATGTTTGTTCCCGGACCCTTCATTCACACATCTATTCTGGCGCTGCCCTAAACTAGAAAGGTTTTGGAGACAAACAGAATATTGGATATGACTGATTACGAAACAGGATGTTAAACTTAATTGGAAAGAGGTTTTGTTACTGACGAAAGGGGAGCAGAACATAGATCACAGCAAATTAATTAACAATATTTTACTGATAGAAAGCGTATTTTAAAACTATGGCTGCATAACGCAGCCCCCACGTTACAATTACTCAAGTCATCACTGATGAAACAATTATTTGTAGAGCAAGCAGATGTAAAAAGTGAAGTGCTACTTCGTATTATACAATTTTTCAGAAAATGTGAAATGTTTATCCTCACTTTACCGGTTAATGTACAAAAACAAGCGGTGGCACCGTTTGAATCCGCTCCCTACATACTAGAGGAGCAACTGAGAGGGAAATGGTGTTTCCCATAAAATGTATTGAGAGTTTAGTTGATATATTTGTGTTAGTTTAGAAATGTTAGATAGAGGTTTGAGTGTTTTTTAAAAAAAAAAAAAAAAAAGAAGACTTGAAGACCTTTAGTAAAACATATCACAAAAAAAAAAGAAAGTATGACTGTGATGTAAAGCGACCTTGAGAAATGTCAATTCTTATTATGTATCTCATATATTATACTAAAATCTAGCCACTGAGATGTAATAAAGAAAATACTTTTCCTGTCAAACTGTGAATACTACTGTATTGTATATCTATGCTGAGTACTGTTGTACTTCAATGGTCAAACGTTCCTGCAAAAAGAACAAACAAAGGGGCGCCTCCTGTGTGTATCAGCAATTCCAAATGGTACTCCTATTGTGGTTTGTATATGTGCAGGGTACTCACTTTTTGGAGATTTTTAAATTGGGCTATGGGATAGAATTTAGTAAATATATATTTGTCTAATTAAGATTATACATTTGGCCACATGGAGTTGGAGTGTATCAATGTATCCAATTGTGTATTTTGTTTTGGGTTTTAACAATTGTTACTACATTAGCGGTTTTAGTTACAAGTAATAAAGTAACATTCAGATTTAGGACATCCAGCTTGTGTATATTTTGGGTTCATGTGGCTTTCACGTGTCCTTACATTTGTCATTATTATTTTTAACTATTTGGGATATTGTATTCTATTTTCATTTGTTCTGATGTACAAATTATAATGATATGTTTGTGCACTTTTATGCTTTATATGGTTTATACATTTTTTTTTTATATGTGATCCATTGAGATTGCAGAGGGAGAAGTCAGTGGTGTTTTACCATTCCCTTGATTACACTGACCAATGCCAGCTGCAAAATGTTTTATGTTTGTATATATGAAGGTAGCTTAGAAGGTTAATATTATATGCTTGAAGAAATGGCTGGGAAGCAGAGAAACGTGTTACATTGCATTAAGGATTAACCAGTCTGTTAATACCCTGGTCTTTGTGGGTCTATATGACCTTTTTATCTATTTTATCTTTATGATTAAATTCACATATACATTTTAAACAAACTGTTTGGTCCCTGTTTCTTTCATGTAATTAGCAAGAGTCCATGAGCTAGTGACGTATGGGATATACATTCCTACCAGGAGGGGCAAAGTTTCCCAAACCTTAAAATGCCTATAAATACACCCCTCACAACACCCACAATTCAGTTTTACAAACTTTGCCTCCCATGGAGGTGGTGAAGTAAGTTTGTGCTAGATTCTACGTTGATATGCGCTTCGCAGCAGCCTGAAGCCCGGTTTTCCTCTCAGAGTGCAGTGAATGTCAGAGGGATGTGAAGAGAGTATTGCCTATTTGAATACAATGGTCTTCCTCTAGGCCGCAGGGGTGTCCAAACTTTGCTCTCCAAAGGTTTTGGAACTACATTTCCCATGATGCTCAGCCAGCATTTTATCTAGCTGAGCATCATGGGAAATGTAGTTCCAAAACCTAGAGTCTAGGGGATCTATTTCATAGGTTCTCTGTTATCGGTCGTAGAGATTTCTTCTCCTACCTCCCTTTTCAGATCGACGATATACTCTTATATACCATTACCTCTACTGATTCTCGTTTCAGTACTGGTTTGGCTGTCTACTATATGTAGATGAGTGTCTTGGGGTAAGTAAGTCTTATTTTATTTGTGACACTCTAAGCTATGGTTGGGCACTTTATATGTAAAGTTCTAAATATATGTGTTTAAACTTATATTTGCCATGATTCAGGATAATCAGTATTCCTTCATTCAGACTGTCAGTTTCATTATTTGGGATAATGCATATGAATAAATATTTTTTTCTTACTTGAAAATTTTCTATTGACTTTTTTCCCTGCGGGCTGTTAGGCTCGCGGGGGCAGAAAATGCTTCAATTTATTGCGTCATTTTTGGCGCAAACTTTTTTGGCGCAAAATTTTGTCATTTCCGGCGCCGTAGTTGACGCCGGAAGTTTGTTCATAGTTACGTCATTTTTTGACGCATGTGTGTTCAGACGTTTTTTTGCGCCAAAAAATGTGGGTGTCGTTTTCGGCGTCAGAGGATGTGGCGTCAAACTTGGCGCCAAAAAATATGGGCGTTGTACTTGGCGCCAATAATGTGGGCGTCATACTTGGCGCCAAAAATGTGGGCGTCATACTTGTTCCACTTTTTCTCACATTATTTAAGTCTCACTTTTTTGTTGCTTCTGGTTTCTAGAGGCTTGTTTTATTTTGCATTTTTTCCCATTCCTGAAACTGTGATTTAAGGAATTTGATAATTTTGCTTTATATGTTGGTTTTTTCTATTACATATTGCAAGATATTCTAACACTGTTCCTGTATTAAGAAATGCTGAGGGATTCCTGTTGACTGATATCAGTCCTACCAAAGCTAAGTTCATTTTATTTTAATGTTATGAAAGTTTATCTTTAGCTATGGTTTGTAATAAGTTATCATGATAAACTTTTACATGCAGAATCCATTAGTATTTATGCTTTATATATTGCTATTCTTTTTATATCTTATGTACAAGATATACTTAGAAATTTATAAGAATATTTTTCTGATTCTATTTTTAAAGGCTTTGTCTGACATCCCGCCTTCTAATAAAATTTTTAGGTCTTTTTCAAACTTCTTTTTTAGTTGATGAAGTTTCAAATGACCAACAACATAATGAATTATCCTTCTCTGATGGTGTTTTTTCTCATTCAGAATTTTTCTTCATCAGATATTGACACTAACAAATCTACTTTTTTATTTTTTTAATAGAGTACATTTGTTCTTTGTTCAAAAGGTGTTGATTATTTTGGATATTGAAGTAACTAGTTCTTTTGATTTTAAAGACTAGCTAACATTTAAATTCTGCTTATTTATCTTCTGTGGTTTCTTCAGAGGTTTTTTTCCAGTTCCTGATTCTAGGGAATGGAATAGGCTGAGAATTTTCTTTTAGTCCTTCTTTAAGGTTTTTAAAGTGTATTCTTTGCCGGCAGTTAGTTTTCAGTTTTGAGGAAAGATTCCCCAAGTTAATGGGGCTCTCTCTACTCCTGCTAAATATACTATTATTCTTATAGCAAATAGTATTTATTTTTTTCCTTCAGATGGTCGTATCTTATTTAAGGAAAATTATTTTCAGGTACTTTTCTTAGACCTGTAATTTATTTGGCTGATGTTGCAATTGCTTCATCTTTCTGGTTGGATACTTTAAGATCAAGTATCGGATTATGATATGTTTAGCATTGTTAAAAGGACAAAATCTGGGTTATCTTTTTTCTTATGTGGAGCTCCCTGGAGGAGTTCTGAATAAGTCTGGACATTAGCTTTTTTCACCCTATCGAAGTGTTGTACAGACAATTTCGCTTAATTTCCAGCTAATGGACTCCACAACGAAGAAATATTAGATGTGTTCTATTGTCTGTCATTGCTCATTATATGTTTGATGTGTTGTCATTATTATTCTTGTTGTATATGTTGATTTAAAACAATAAAAACTTTAAAAAAAAAAAAGAAAAGAAAAGGACAAAATCTACTACTTATTTGAAGTTCAGACTAAGTGCTATTGCATTGTCTTGTTATCTTGCATTTGTTGATTGTGCAAGTCCAGTGTGTTGACTGGTCCTTTAACTTGATTAACATGCTAATAATTTCATTTGTGTTGTCATTTTATTAAATATTTTCGCAAATGAGGTTTAATCTATGTCTTTAGCTATTTTAGCTAGAAGAACTTTGTGATTTCAATCTTGAAATGCTAATTTGATTTCTAAAATCCATATTTCTTTTTTCCAAGATAATCAATTATTTAGTTCATAATTGGATTCAATTCTTTAACTGTTACTCTGGGCTTCAAGATTGAGTTCAAAGACTAAAACTTTAAGCTTATATTAGTTTTCTGTTCTTACTAAGGAACAGAATCCTGAATTCTTCCCCAAGTAACATGTTTATAATTGGAAGTTTTCTTCTTCATTCAATTAAGCCTTTTTTTCAAAGTCAGCTCCCCAAATTTGCATGTAGGTGCGGTTCTTATTCCAGCTTGGCTGGTAAGGGGCAGGTTAAGACTTTTTTGAAATTTGTTTGGTTCTATTCGGTCCAAACTTCTTAGACTTTGGGTGCAGAATAGGTTTCAGAGTAAAACCATCTGTGAGAAGTCTTTTTTCTCTATCATATTCCAGCTATTCCAGTAAGACTAACACTTTCCTGAAGTGTGTTTCAGACCTTTATGTTTTGGGTACTGGTGAAGTGTAGTTGGTCACCCGTTGGGGCTCAAGCGCTGCTCAGACCTGGAGTTTTCTGGGGTATTTATTCCAGTTTCATTTTAGGAACTGGGTTTTGGGGTTTTATTCAAGACTATTCATTGTTCCAAAGATAGAAAATCTTTTTGAACTGTCATATAAGTGTACCATCTTTTAGAATGGTGTTTATATGGTCTATTCTGCCTTTTTGGTCAGTGATGGCATTATTTGTTTACAATAGATACAATAGATGCATATCTTCATTTTCTGTTTTCATTCAGATTATTTTTATTTTCTGAGATTCTCTTTTTTTGACAAGCATTACCAATTTGTTGCTTTTCCTTCTGGTCTAGCGACAGCTCTAAGAATCTTTTCAAGGTTCTCAGTGTTCCTTATTTGGACGGTATCGTGGTACTGGCTCAGTCTTTTCGTTCTGCGGAATCTCATACGATTCAACTTTGTTGTTTCTTCAAGACATGGTTAGAGGATCTTTTTATTAAAAGCTCCTTGATTTCTCACACAAGGGTCACCTTTTTTAGGTTTCCAGATAGACTGTGTCAATGTTTTTGTCTCTAACAGACAAGTGACAAGTTTATTGGGTTCCGTTTGTCGGAACCTTCAGTCTCTATTATTTCCTTCAAGTTGCTATATATGCATGGAAGTTTTAGGTTTCATGGCTGCAGCATTGGATTCGATTCCCTTTGCTCATTTCATAGGAAACCTTTCCAGTTTTTTATACTGAATAATGGTGCAGGGATTCTAGGATATCACTTTTTATATCTTTGAATCCTAATGTTTAACTATCTTTGATTCGGTGGTTAAGATCACCATCATTTAGTTCTACAGGTCTCTTCGGTTCTTTCAACCTGGACCATGATCTCTTCAGATGCGAGTCTTTTAGGTTGGGAGGCTGTCTGAGGATCTCTGTCAGCACAAGGGGTTTGGAAATCTCAGGAGGCAAGATTACCATTTGATATTTTGGAACTCTGTGCATTCTCAGAGTTCTTCAGTTTGGTTTCTTTTTGAAGAAGAGACGTTTTTTCAGACAGACAATGTCACAACTGTGGCGTATGTCAATCATCAGGGTGGGACTATCAGTCCTTAGGCTGTGACAGAAGTATCTCGGATATTTGCTTGGGCTAAATCCAGCTCCTATCTAATTTCTGTGGTCTTTTTCCCAGGTATAGACAATTGGGAAGCGGATTATCTCTGTTAATCAAGCTTTACATCCGGGAGAATGGTCTCTACCCAGATATGTTTTTCAATTTTTCAGACGTGAGAGCTTCCAGAAATAGATCTGATGGCATCTCATCTAAACAAGGAATTTCCCAGGGGCCTATTCAGGTCCTGGGATCCTCAGGCGGAAGTAGTGTATGCATTAACACTTCCTTGGAATTATCAATCTGCCTATCTTTTTTCATCTCTGGTTCTTCTTTTTAGAGTGATTTTCTAAATCATCAGAGAGCAATCTTTGGTGTGGCTGGTGGCTCCAGCATGGCCACACAGGTTTTGGTATATGGTTCTTGTCCGGATATCCAGTTGCCAATCTTGGTTACTTCCATTAAGGCCAGACCTTATATCTTAACATTCGTTTTTTTCATCAGGAATTCAAATTATTAATTTGATGGTATGAAAATTTAACGCTTATTACTTTGACATAGAAGTTTCTCTGACTCAGTGAATAATACTATGTTGCAGGCTCGTATATCTGTGTCTAGGATTTATTATCGAGTTTGGAAGATTTACATCTCATGATGCTCTTCTTATGAATTCTCTTGGCATTCTTTTAGAATTCCTAGGATTTTATAGTTTCTTCATAAGGTTTTTGTCTGCATGTTCCTTGAAAGGACAAATCTCTGCTTTTTCTGTGCTGTTTCACAGTAAGAATTGCTAAATCTTTCTGATATTCATTGTTTTGTTCAGGCTTTGGTTCGTATCAAGCCTGTCATTTAAGCCGATTTCTCCTCCTTGGAGTCTTATTTTGGTTCTGAAGGCTTTACAGGCTCTTCTGTTTGAGCATATGCTTTCTTTGGACATTAATTACTTTCATGGAAAGTATTGTTCTTTTTAGACATCTCTTCAGCTAGAACAGTTTTTTGAATTATCTGTTCTTTCTTGTGAATCTCCTTTTTCTGATTTTTCATCAGGATAAGGTGGTTTTTGCTGTCCTCATTTCAATTTTTACCTAAAGTTGTGAATTCTAACAACATTAGTAGAGGAATTATTGTCCCTTCCTTGTGTCCTAATCCTGAGAATTCTTTGGTAAGATTCTTACATTCTTTGGATGTGGTAAGAGTTTTGAAATATTATGTTGAAGCTACTCAGATTTCAGACAGACTTCTAGTCTATTTGTTATCTTTTCTGGTTTTAGGAAAGGTCAGAAGGCTTCTGCCTTTTCTTTGGCATCTTGGTTAAAGCTTTTGATTCATCATGCTTATTTGGAGTCAGGTTAATCCCCGCCTCTGAGGATTACGGCTCATTCTACTAGGTCAGTTTCTACTTCCTGGACTTTTAAGAATGAAGCTTCTGTTGATCAGATTTGCAAAGCAACGACTTGGTCTTCTTTGCATACTTTTACTAAATTCTACCATTTTGATGTTTTCTCTTCTTCAGAAGCAGTTTTTGGTAGAATAGTACTTCAGGCAGCTGTTTCAGTTTGATTCTTCTGCTTATATTTCATTTTTTTTTTCATTATAAAAATTGAAACTTTTGATTTGGGTAATGGATTAATTTTTTCAGCGGAATTGGCTGTCTTTATTTTATCCCTCCCTCTCTAGTGACTCTTGCGTGGAAGTTCCACATCTTGGGTATCTGCTATCCCATACGTCACTAGCTCATGGACTCTTGCTAATTACATGAAAGAAAACATAATTTATGTAAGAACTTACCTGATAAATTCATTGATCATTTCTTTCATATTAGCAAGAGTCCATGAGGCCCACCCTTTTTGTGGTGGTTATGATTTTTTTTGTATAAAGCACAATTATTCCAATTCCTTATTTTTGATGCTTTCGCTCCTTTCTTATCACCCCACTTCTTGGCTATTCGTTAAACTGAATTGTGGGTGTGGTGAGGGGTGTATTTATAGGCATTTTAAGGTTTGGGAAACTTTGCCCCTCCTGGTAGGAATGTATATCCCATACGTCACTAGCTCATGGACTCTTGCTAATATGAAAGAAATTAATTTATCAGGTAAGTTCTTACATAAATTATGTTTTTGCTACCTTCAATACACCAATCATTGGAGTTCCAGATTGCTGGAGAATAGTGAGTTGAAGCACTACAAATCTTCAGTTTGCGTCTATAAGCATAATTGAGTGCTGCTACCAAATGTAAGTACCCTGCACATATACAAACCACAATAGTACTATTTGGAATTGCTGATACACACAGGAGGCACCCTTTTGTTTGTTCTTTTTGCAGGAACGTTTGACTATTACCACTACCTTTAGCGGTTAAGAAAAGGAGCAGCCGTAGCCTGGCGTGACTTGGGGTTACGATCCCTGTTCTTCATTTCTATACTTCAAGACACAGTTCCTTGATTACTGGATTGATTAACTGATTTATTCAAAATCCACGTTACCTTAGGATGGGCTGTATTGAACATCTTTTGGACTGAAGTATTAACTTTTAATATTATTTATATTATATATTTTATATTTTCACATAAAAATATATTTTTTTATTATTTGATACTTTTTTCTTCAAGGTTTGATTATATTGCAATTATTAGTATCATCAAGTACATAGCGCCACCTTGTGCTCCCAGAGAGCGGTTCTGTCAGTTTATATTTGTTGTACTTCAAGTATCTCTAAATAAATAAAGTATTAAAAAAAAGAGCCTCTTTAGGTTTTATTTCTGCTTACAATCGTCTACAACTGCTTCAGCCTCCATTGTATTTGTTAACTTATATGTATAGCAAACCTATGAGTGTGTTTTTTGGTTGTATTTGAGCAATATACTCTCACACAAATAAACCTTATATATTTTTTCCAAACAGTTTCTGTGCGGCCTGTGCCATTCTTTAGCAGGTCTATAATTCTAAACTGCTTTTCCTTTTTATATTAAAGGTGTGTCCTAGTCACATGGAGGGGGCGCTAGTACAAGAACAAATTAACCATATATATGGGTAACTATGCGAGTCCTAATTCTCATATAAACCTTACAATGATAAGAATATGCAATACAAATGTTAGATTGACCATCAAGTAACAATATTAGTGCAAATATATTAGTAACAATATGAATACTACATACACCTGTAGAATATATGAATAGTGGCCCACAATTGACAGTAATATCTTACTGTATAAACAAAATAATCCCTTTATCAAATAAATGAGTAGGGAATGTAAAAAAAAATGTCCTCTTTTGTTAAAGAAGAGTTTTTTTCTGTGTTGGCTGCCTCCTCCTCGCCGACTGGTCTGGGTTAAGCTATGAGAAATAAGGAAGAACAGAGGGGCGCCTCATGTGTGGTATCGTCAGATGTAGATAGATTTAAATTACAATGAAGCCAAATGGATACTCATATACTCCAGGAGCACACCTATGTGCTGGTAGGGACAGGCTGTAGATTTATAGAGGTGTGACAGCTCACCCACAATAGGAGACAATTTCTTTATGCTACAGTGGGAATGAAGTGGAACACAGAGAAGAAGCACTACATGTGCAGATCATTTAAAGCACAATTGAAATCACTCTGTTCATTTCACAAATGGGTACTCACATTCCAGATGAGCACACCAATGTGCTAGTAGGAGCAGGCTGGCAGATTGGGTACAGGTGTGTCAGCTCACCTCTTGTATAGATGTTCAAGATTGGCTGTTTTCCAGGAATACACCAATTCCAACAAATTGTCTCTTATATGTTAGTCAATATGATAGGCAGATAAGACGCATCCACTCAGTAGAAGTTTTTTCCATAAAAAGTATGTTTATTAAAAACAAGATTTAAAAAAACAACACAATAGTTGTTATAAAGAGTGGGTAAGGGGTATTGACAATGTCCCCCCTAAAAAATGCAACACGTTTCTCGGTTTTAAAACCGTTTCATCAGGCATATAATACATCTTACTCCTGTCTCTGCCTTAAATAACGGTTAACTGACTAACATTCACCTCCCTTTAGGTGGGTGTGTTCTCTAATTGGTCCCAAACACCTGTCATTCATTACCCAGCTCACTAAATTTCACACCAAGTATAAGCAAATCCAGTCTTTTGTGTATATAACAAACACCTATTTGGTCTCTTATTTGTTGGCACACATTATCTCTATATTCTTACTTAGATCGTGTCGTGTATTTAGAGAGCAGGGATATAAATCTTTTCTCCATGTTAGAATATGCAATTAATGTGCAACAGCAACAACGTAAACTTTTTCTTATATAGATATCTTTATAGATAAATCTTTAAATCTACAGCCTGTCCCTACCAGCACATAGGTGTGCTCCTGGAGTATGTGAGTATCCATTTGGCTTGATTGTAATTTAAATCCATCTACATCTGACGATACCACACATGAGGCACCCCTCTGTTCTTCCTTATTTCTCCTTTTTATATTAATGGTTCATAATTTTTAATGAAGCACACTGGCTTTATTGGATTATATATGCTTTATTAGGAGTGCCACATTCTGAGTTTTATTTTTTACTAATATGGTTATACATGCTAAGGACTGCTCAGACTCAATGACTGAAATTTCTAATTGTTTATTATATTAGATATATGGTGTATGCCAATCAGTCTTTGTATATTTTTATTGAACTTTCTTGCCATTTGCTAAAATGCCTTAAGGTTTTGATTTTGTAGTTGGGCATATTTTGGATGTCTAAGGGTCCTGCAGTTCCTGTATATTTTGATAAGGAGCAGCATGTAATGGCTATTATGTTCATCAACTTCCAAATAATACATTTTGATTTGAGAGGTCATTAATATTTGCTGCACCTCTGTCCCTCAAAGTAGCTTAAGTTGGTGGCCTCTTTTTAAGTTATATACTTTTGTGATTGTGTGTCTGAATATATGGTAGGTAACCTGATGTCGAAAGCTTACTGAGATACCCTGAGGTGACCTCAGAGTTTAGACAGCATGACTATCTATATCAATCTATAGTAGCCTATTCTCCTCACATAATCACTTATTATATTGCAGAGGTTCTGATTATGTTCATCGCTGCTTTTAGTCTATTTTATATATAGATTAAATAGGCAACTAAGAATTTTGAAAGTGTATCTTTGCCTACAATAACTATATTTTATAGACATGTCATAAAAGTCTTGTTGCCTGTCCAATAATGTTATACTCAATAAGGTTCGCAAGTGACCTATCTTTTACATAAGACAGTATTCAGCTGTTCGTTTATATAACTTCCTCCTGAGGCCCAAGAGTGGCTTCCTTTATTACTAGGAGGTAAAAAGTACTTGAGGTTTCTCTAAGGTTTGTTAAAACGTATAGTTCAGACATTATCCAGTTGAATAGGCTATCTAATTTTGATGCCTTCTTAAAGAGGGTATTATATATAAAATAAAAATGATAAAAATCCTGAAGAATTTATTGAGATACACTTTATTTAGTAGGCTAGAAAGCTGCATGCATAGTTTTATTAAATAAGCATAAGTAAAAAGACAGACACTTCAATATTAAGTGCAATGTCTAAAGAGAATAAAATATATCCATATATTCTTGATAACATTTCTACTATCTTTCCATGGGAAGATTCCTATTTCCTTAACATTGAACTTCATTTTTCTTGTCAGAATCTATGCTTGTCCATCCAAATATGCCTGCAAAAACACAAGATATTTTACTGATTATTTCTGAGTGGTAATAACAATAGCAGCCAGTCAGTGTATAAATTAATCCCTTAAAGGGACACAAGTCAAAATAAACTTTTATGATTCAGAAAGGGTATACAGTTTTAAGACATTTTCTAATTTACTTCCATTATGAAAAAAACAAGATCCTACTGAGCATGTGCACAAGCTCACAGGGTATACGTATATTAGTCTGTGATTGGCTGATGTCTGTGACATTATACAACGGGCTGGAAAATGGGAGAAATTTTTTCCCCCCACTGATTTCAGCTGAAAAAACAGAACAAAAAGGTTGATCCTTATAAGCACATATATGAGACCCAAAAGAACATTTTATGATGTGTGTGTGTGCGTCATTAGAACATTAAAACGTAAAACTTTATAAGTCCAATGTTAAAAAAAATGGGTTGATTAAAACTAAAATGCTGGCAGTTACTTAAAGGGACAGTAAACACCAGAATTGTTGTTGTTTAAAAAGGTAGATAATCTCTTTATTACCCATTCCCCAATTTTGTATAACCAACACAGTTATAATAATATAGTTTTTACCTCTGTGATTACCTTGTATCTATGGCTCTGCAAACTGCCCCCTTATTTCAGTTCTTTTGACAGACTTGCATTTTTAGCCAATCAGTGCTTGCTCCTAGGAGCTTCACGTGCCTAAGCTCAATGTTATCTATATGAAACACACAAACTAACGCCCTCTAGTGGTGAAAAACTGTCAAAATGCTTGCAGATTAGAGGTGGCCTTCAAGGTCTAAGAAATTAGCTTATGAACCTCCTAGATTTAGCGTTCAACTAAGAATATCAAAAGAACAAAGCTAAATTGGTAATAAAAGTAAATTGGAAAGTTGTTTAAAATTACATGCCCTATTTAAATCATAAAAGTTTTCTTTTTACTTGACTGTTCCTTTAACCTCAATTATATAAGCCCAGATAGCATGAGGATACAATAGCACAAATGACAAGCAGCTTAAAGGGACACTAAACACAAATTTTTTCTTTCGTGATTCAGATAGAGCATGCAATTTTAAGCAACTTTCTAATTTACTCCTATTATCATTTTTTCTTCGTTCTCTTGCCATCTTTATTTGAAAAAGACGACATCTAAGCTTTTGTTTTTGGTTAAGGACTCTGGACAGCACTTTTTTATGGGTGGATGAATTTATCCACCAATCAGCGAGAACAACCCAGGTTGTTCACCAAAAATGGGCCGGCATTTAAACTTACATTCTTACATTTCAAATAAAGATACCAAGAGAATGAAGAAAATGTGATAATAGGAGTAACTTAGAAAGTTGCTTAAAATTTCATGCTCTATCTGAATCACAAAAGAAACAATTTGAGTTTAGTGTCCCTTTAAGTCTGGGAAAGGCTGATACAACAAAATGCCCCACTCCAATATAAGGAAATTATGATCCACTTGTAGTATTATAATACTGACTGACAGTTATATGTAATCACTGTTATAAGTATCAAACTTTTTGTTCAGTTTCTTCAGCTGAAATCAGTGAATGCTAATCATTTGATACACAACACCTTATAACCAGAGGTGTAACTAGAAACATGAGGGCCCGGTGCAAGAATCCATGAAAGCCCCCCTCCCCTCAAAAAAACAGAATTTATGTTTACCTGATAAATTTCTTTCTCCAACGGTGTGTCCGGTCCACGGCGTCATCCTTACTTGTGGGATATTCTCTTCCCCAACAGGAAATGGCAAAGAGCCCAGCAAAGCTGGTCACATGATCCCTCCTAGGCTCCGCCTACCCCAGTCATTCGACCGACGTTAAGGAGGAATATTTGCATAGGAGAAACCATATGGTACCGAGGTGACTGTAGTTAAAGAAAATAAATTATCAGACCTGATTAAAAAACCAGGGCGGGCCGTGGACCGGACACACCGTTGGAGAAAGAAATTTATCAGGTAAACATAAATTCTGTTTTCTCCAACATCGGTGTGTCCGGTCCACGGCGTCATCCTTACTTGTGGGAACCAATACCAAAGCTTTAGGACACGGATGAAGGGAGGGAGCAAATCAGGTCACCTAAATGGAAGGCACCACGGCTTGCAAAACCTTTCTCCCAAAAATAGCCTCAGAAGAAGCAAAAGTATCAAACTTGTAAAATTTGGTAAAAGTGTGCAGTGAAGACCAAGTCGCTGCCCTACATATCTGATCAACAGAAGCCTCGTTCTTGAAGGCCCATGTGGAAGCCACAGCCCTAGTGGAATGAGCTGTGATTCTTTCGGGAGGCTGCCGTCCGGCAGTCTCGTAAGCCAATCTGATGATGCTTTTAATCCAAAAAGAGAGAGAGGTAGAAGTTGCTTTTTGACCTCTCCTTTTACCTGAATAAACAACAAACAAGGAAGATGTTTGTCTAAAATCCTTTGTAGCATCTAAATAGAATTTTAGAGCGCGAACAACATCCAAATTGTGCAACAAACGTTCCTTCTTTGAAACTGGTTTCGGACACAGAGAAGGTACGATAATCTCCTGGTTAATGTTTTTGTTAGAAACAACTTTTGGAAGAAAACCAGGTTTAGTACGTAAAACCACCTTATCTGCATGGTAACACCAGATAAGGAGGAGAACACTGCAGAGCAGATAATTCTGAAACTCTTCTAGCAGAAGAAATTGCAACTAAAAACAAAACTTTCCAAGATAATAACTTAATATCAACGGAATGTAAGGGTTCAAACGGAACCCCCTGAAGAACTGAAAGAACTAAATTGAGACTCCAAGGAGGAGTCAAAGGTTTGTAAACAGGCTTGATTCTAACCAGAGCCTGAACAAAGGCTTGAACATCTGGCACAGCTGCCAGCTTTTTGTGAAGTAACACCGACAAGGCAGAAATCTGTCCCTTCAGGGAACTTGCAGATAATCCTTTTTCCAATCCTTCTTGAAGGAAGGATAGAATCCTAGGAATCTTAACCTTGTCCCAAGGGAATCCTTTAGATTCACACCAACAGATATATTTTTTCCAAATTTTGTGGTAAATCTTTCTAGTTACAGGCTTTCTGGCCTGAACAAGAGTATCGATAACAGAATCTGAGAATCCTCGCTTCGATAAAATCAAGCGTTCAATCTCCAAGCAGTCAGCTGGAGTGAAACCAGATTCGGATGTTCGAACGGACCCTGAACAAGAAGGTCTCGTCTCAAAGGTAGCTTCCAAGGTGGAGCCGATGACATATTCACCAGATCTGCATACCAAGTCCTGCGTGGCCACGCAGGAGCTATCAAGATCACCGACGCCCTCTCCTGATTGATCCTGGCTACCAGCCTGGGGATGAGAGGAAATGGCGGGAACACATAAGCTAGTTTGAAGGTCCAAGGTGCTACTAGTGCATCCACTAGAGCCGCCTTGGGATCCCTGGATCTGGCCCCGTAGCAAGGAACTTTGAAGTTCTGACGAGAGGCCATCAGATCCATGTCTGGAATGCCCCACAGGTGAGTGACTTGGGCAAAGATTTCCGGATGGAGTTCCCACTCCCCCGGATGCAATGTCTGACGACTCAGAAAATCCGCTTCCCAATTTTCCACTCCTGGGATGTGGATAGCAGACAGGTGGCAGGAGTGAGACTCCGCCCATAGAATGATTTTGGTCACTTCTTCCATCGCTAGGGAACTCCTTGTTCCCCCCTGATGGTTGATGTACGCAACAGTTGTCATGTTGTCTGATTGAAACCGTATGAACTTGGTCCTCGCTAGCTGAGGCCAAGCCTTGAGAGCATTGAATATCGCTCTCAGTTCCAGAATATTTATCGGTAGAAGAGATTCTTCCCGAGACCAAAGACCCTGAGCTTTCAGGGATCCCCAGACCGCGCCCCAGCCCATCAGACTGGCGTCGGTCGTGACAATGACCCACTCTGGTCTGCGGAATGTCATCCCTTGTGACAGGTTGTCCAGGGACAGCCACCAACGGAGTGAGTCTCTGGTCCTCTGATTTACTTGTATCTTCGGAGACAAGTCTGTATAGTCCCCATTCCACTGACTGAGCATGCACAGTTGTAATGGTCTTAGATGAATGCGCGCAAAAGGAACTATGTCCATTGCCGCTACCATCAACCCGATCACTTCCATGCACTGAGCTATGGAAGGAAGAGGAACGGAATGAAGTATCCGACAAGAGTCTAGAAGTTTTGTTTTTCTGACCTCTGTCAGAAAAATCCTCATTTCTAAGGAGTCTATAATTGTTCCCAAGAAGGGAACCCTTGTTGACGGGGATAGAGAACTCTTTTCCACGTTCACTTTCCATCCGTGAGATCTGAGAAAGGCCAGGACGATGTCCGTGTGAGCCTTTGCTTGAGGAAGGGACGACGCTTGAATCAGAATGTCGTCCAAGTAAGGTACTACCGCAACGCCCCTTGGTCGTAGCACAGCTAGAAGGGACCCTAGTACCTTTGTGAAAATCCTTGGAGCAGTGGCTAATCCGAAAGGAAGCGCCACGAACTGGTAATGTTTGTCCAGGAATGCGAACCTTAGGAACCGATGATGTTCCTTGTGGATAGGAATATGTAGATACGCATCCTTTAAATCCACCGTGGTCATGAATTGACCTTCCTGGATGGAAGGAAGAATAGTTCGAATGGTTTCCATCTTGAACGATGGAACCTTGAGAAACTTGTTTAAGATCTTGAGATCTAAGATTGGTCTGAACGTTCCCTCTTTTTTGGGAACTATGAACAGATTGGAGTAGAACCCCATCCCTTGTTCTCTTAATGGAACTGGATGAATCACTCCCATTTTTAACAGGTCTTCTACACAATGTAAGAACGCCTGTCTTTTTATGTGGTCTGAAGACAACTGAGACCTGTGGAACCTCCCCCTTGGGGGAAGTCCCTTGAATTCCAGAAGATAACCTTGGGAGACTATTTCTAGCGCCCAAGGATCCAGAACAACTCTTGCCCAAGCCTGAGCGAAGAGAGAGAGTCTGCCCCCCACCAGATCCGGTCCCGGATCGGGGGCCAACATTTCATGCTGTCTTGGTAGCAGTGGCAGGTTTCTTGGCCTGCTTTCCCTTGTTCCAGCCTTGCATTGGTCTCCAAGCTGGCTTGGCTTGAGAAGTATTACCCTCTTGCTTAGAGGACGTAGCACTTTGGGCTGGTCCGTTTTTACGAAAGGGACGAAAATTAGGTCTATTTTTTGCCTTGAAAGGCCGATCCTGAGGAAGGGCGTGGCCCTTACCCCCAGTGATATCAGAGATAATCTCTTTCAAGTCAGGGCCAAACAGCGTTTTCCCCTTGAAAGGAATGTTTAGTAGCTTGTTCTTGGAAGACGCATCAGCCGACCAAGATTTCAACCAAAGCGCTCTGCGCGCCACAATAGCAAACCCAGAATTCTTAGCCGCTAACCTAGCCAATTGCAAAGTGGCGTCTAGGGTGAAAGAATTAGCCAATTTGAGAGCATTGATTCTGTCCATAATCTCCTCATAAGGAGGA